>NC_133493.1:6749009-7049009 GCF_025370935.1 Choristoneura fumiferana
ATAGGTAATATACTTATGTGTCCACAGGTGATAAAATTCATAAAAGTCGTGTATACAAGTCAATTAGAAATAGCATTTGGGTTTTCCTTCCTATAATATAATGGTATGGAAAGTACTCTTGCTATAAATAGTTTATTTAATTGATAATATTATATGTATAAATTATTGTCCCCCCCTAATTACCTCCCACCTGTTTATAGACCGGGTTATAGATTTCAATTTGGGTATTCTTATCCTATCAAGTAAAGGCAGATTATTTGCTATGCAGGTAAGTAGTATTCATTCACTACCTATGGAATTATCTTAGAGAAATAGAATACCAACCAACTTAATATCTATTGGATGGAGGTAATGGTCTCCGTCTGTACAGTCAAACACAATATAAGTTACCCTTTAAGAATACTGCAATTTATCATATTATTGTTTTGTAAGAATCTGTCGATAGCAGATAGTTTATACATTTACGATTTATTCAGTCTGGCTCTCAGTACATGAATAGCGTTCCCCTGTCAAGAATAGAACTTTGCTACATGCCAGCTTTGACCAAATATACACATAAATGTTGAGAATTTTCTTTGAATGGAATTATTAGTAGGTACCCATAATTGTGTCAACCTTAGACATAGAAATTTTAATATTAGAATTTTTTTTTTTCTTTATGTTTTCTATTAAGTCCCTAAGCACACATATATTTATATATATAGCACACAACAGTAAATGAGTAAAGTTAACAAGGGCGTACTTACATGACTCGTTGCACAAGATAAAGAAATACAATCTGACCTCACAGTTCCTGGTTCCTGGGTAATGGTGACCGCGGTGATTCTAGCGGGGGTTTTCGTTAGCACCGCAAGGTATCCAACCCGAGGCTCAAATCAGACCTCACAGAATAAAGAACTAAGCTGGAAGACTAGTAGCAAGGAACCGAAACAAAACGCATGGGTACTCCCCTAGCGACATCGCTCCGCTCCGCTACACCCGCCCGCAGCTATTCACAAACACAAAAATGAAGCCTGGAGAACTAACAGCGAAAAGACCGAAACAAAACGCGTGGGTAACCCCAGCGACATCGGCCTAACACTGCCAGCCCGCCAGCTTATATATAAATAAAATCGCGCGTAGTTACTATGTAGATCAATTACCCAGCAGCGTAACGACCTGCACTTGAAAGAACCCAAAGTTGACTATCCGTTCCTACGAGCCGCAGCCCTTTTTATAGTTTTTTTGTGCGACAGCGTGTATTCCTGCTATAACTACATCTACCCCACCTGCTAATACTGCTAACACTCCTACATTTCCTGCTTTATAAGCACTTCCTGTTTCCCCGGCTACTAAGGCGCCAGCGCCGTTAAGAGGTTTTCTTAATATTGCTGCGTCCTCCGGCCGCCTGCGTTCCCTCGTTTCCGTGCATTTCGGGCCCTTCCGCATTTCGCTTCAGCTAAGTCTCGCACATCTCGCGCGCTTTATGCTCCTACGGTTACAACTGCGCTTCCTAACATCCAAGCTTTTACAACTACAGCAGCTGTTCAAGGCTTTCCTACAATTCATACGACTGCGCCTACACCTGTGTTTAGGTTACTAAGGAGACAGAGCGCTTAAGAGGTTTTATGTAATTCGGTGTTTACGCGTACACAGCTAAACTCCTACTATTGCGCGATTTCGTGCGGCAGCGCCTCCCGCGCGTACACCTACACTTCCTGTTACACATACTACTGCAGCGCCAACGGCGTTTCGTGCTATGCGTTTCCGGCGTCCGGAGAGCTTAAGTAAATTCCTTCATTTCCTAGCACTCGTCCTACTGCAGAGACAGCGGCGTTTAGAGTATCGCGTTTCGAGCTACTTAACCAATAGCTACACTTCCTATCCTTTCAAAGACAACGGTGTCTCATGCGTTTCGTAAACTCCGAGCTTTTACTGGAGCAACTGGGTTTCCTATCATACAAGCTATTACTGGGACAGTAGCGACCCGAGGGTTTTCTACACTTCGCGCCCTTGCGCCTACAACCGCGCTTTCAACTACCAGGGAGACAGAAGCGTTTAAGGGGTTACAAGCAATTCCTACACTTTGGCACACAGCTAGACTTAATACTATTGCGAATTGTTACGAGGCAGCGGTGTCTACGTGCACATATACGTTCCCTACTATATCGACGTCTCATACTATGTGTTTCGAGAGAGACTTATATTTCCTATCACTCCAGAGACAACGATGCCTCCCGTGTTTCGTAAACCTAAGGATTCTACGGGGCCGTAATGGGCTTTTCCTGTCACACGAGCTATTACAAAGCTAGCTGTGGCCCAAGGTTTTCCTACAATTCAAGCTTCTGTGTCTCTAACTGTGTCTTCGACTACCAGGGAGACAGATCCGCCTAAAGGGTTACAGTTAATTTCTACACTTCTTCATACAGCTAGTCTTTATACTATAGCGTAATACTATGCGACCGCGGCGCCCCCTGCCACAAGAATTATTACAAAGTCAACGGTTTCTCTCGCGATCCCGGCGTTTACATATATTCCTACATTTCACGACGTCACATATTGCTTAACGCTCTCCTCGAGCTAAGCACCTAGCTGGATTTCCTACCTCACTAACTACCAGGATAATAGGAGTCATAAGGAGTATACAAGTACTTGAACTACAACTTTCTCGGGCCCTATATGCCTCCATGTTTGCGCTTCCAGCCGGATCTCTCACAGTATAAATCACCAGGAACGCATCACCTAACAGGAGTACTACGCGGTTTTACTAAGTCATTCGAGTGTGATAGTAATAGAGTTTGCGAAGGTCAGAACGAGACAGACATATGGCTGTCAGTTCCGAACGATAAAAGAATAATATTGCAGCTTGAATGGAGTCGCCAGAGTGCGAAAGAAATAGAGTTTGTAAGAGTAAGAGCGAGACAGGTGAACGACTCTGAATAATGAATGAAGAATTAACCTAAGGGTTGATTCTAAACAATATGTAAAAGAGACAGACAATGAGACGCACGATACATTCTTCTTTATTCGCTTTTAATTTGTTTGTGATTATGGCCAAATCCCATGCATTTAAAGTAAATTACAATATGAATCACTAGGGAGGCAGCGCCTAATAGGAGAACTACCCATTTTTATTAATGAAAGTGTTAGAACGCGAAGGAATACAGTTCATAAAGGTTGTAATGAGATAGTCATATTAACACCGTAAGATGAATGGAAGCGAAGGTTAGTTCTAAGTTTGAATAATGTATGGAGCTGTGAAGAAACGAAGAGCTTTATTGTTTATCATCAAGTACATTCTTTAAAATGTGATCATTTAGGTAAATAAATAAGCGATTAACCGAATAATAGAGACCAGACATGGTAAACAGCAGAGGCTTATTTAATACATTGTGAACTTTGCAGTAGTTATTTAATTTTATGTTTATTTATTTATTTATTCATATATTTGTGAACGAAGCGGTACAAGGTGTCTCTTGTTCCATTTCAAACTTCTGAAAAACAAAATGTAAAGGAAATTGGCACATCAACATTACGCATAATAAATGTTACTCTTCCGATATTAATGGAAATTCCTAAATTATTTACGGTTAGGTATATTTAGATAAGTAATAAGTTTCTTACCTAAGTTTTCTCAAATAATATGGAATTATTTATTTTGTTTGCCTGTTTTACTTAACTATTACTTGACTCTCTTAGAAGAGTTTGGATGTTTATTATCTTTATGATTCTGATGGTAGGCATTTTTAGGGTTTCGTTTTAAAAAAGGTTTAATATCACTTCATCTAAAAAGCAGCTAGTCTAAGTACCGAGGGATCTAAGAAGCAACTGGTATAAGTATCAAGTGATCTAAAAAGCAACTACTAACTAATTCTAACCTATTTGCGTTGGAAACTTGAAAAACGTAGGTTAAGTTTGAATTACGTCAAGGCGCAAAGCATCTCAGCCACGTGGAATAGAAACTCTGTCAATTTTGAGCCAAAGAATTACATTTATAGACCACCTTACTGAGACCAGTTGATACTTAGACCAATTGCTTCTTAGACCACTTGCCAGGCCCCTCTACCCCACTGGGTACACTGGGCACGTGCCGAGGGCCCCGCGATAGATTAGGGCCCCCTAGCCCCTACTTCACTCCATTACCAAACGATAACCGATAGCTACTCAACTCTCGCCTGAAAATCAGGATTACCGAATGCATGCACTATGTTGTGCCCAGGGCCTCTAATAGGTGAAAGACGGCCTTGCCAGCTGCTAATCTTGCTATTGAAACCAATTGCTATTTTGATACTTAGACCAAATGCTTTTAAGAATAAATGATACTAACCTTTAAAAAATCTTTGTTCAGAATAACCAAGGAAGGACCTCAACAAGTTTCTATAATTGGTTTGCCTGGCATAAAAATTATATTGGTTTTCGGCTATTTTGACCTTGATATCAATTCAAACTGCCTTGGTCTAACACGTCTGTAGTCCAAAAAAGTTCAATATCACAAAAACGGCTAAACCGATTTTGATGAAACATGTCTAACAACCATCGCTAGAAAAAAGATTTCAAATAATAAAAACCGCATTCAAATCGGTCCACCCGTTTTACGATGCCACAGACAGACAGACACACATAGAGGTCAAACTTATAACACCCCTCTTTCTTAACCCCCGACGCAAAAAGACACACAGACACACATAGCGGTCAAACTTATAACACCCCTTTTTTTAAAACCCTGACGCAAAAAGAGGGGTGTTATAAGTTTGACCGCTATGTGTGTCTGTCTGTCTGTGGCACCATAGCTCTTATTGAGTATGACTACAGGCTTTGTGATTAAATGTTCTTAATCCCAAAAACACAAGTCATCTCAAAGGTGCTTTAAGTAAACATTGAATTACTTCGCCAAGTTCCTGTTACATCATTAATGGATTTACTAAGTAGATCCCATCTCAGCTCTTAACACTTTAAGCACTGGTCTAGAGTTCAGATTGAACAAGCAAAACATTAAATGAAAGGGTTGTAGAATAACCTCCTGTAAGTTAGCTACACCTGTAACTGTGTATGTATGTAGCATAATCTTTCAGCTTGATATTCACTCACTTATTGCTATATTGATACGAAACTTAGCAGTCATTGAATCGTAGCTCGATGGAATATATAGGTTGTAATAGAATTGATAGCGTAACCTTATCATGTTATTAAGACTAATAAATTACTTGTTTTGGATAACTTCATCTCCTCAATCCCTACTTATATATATTATACTATATATTTATATTAATATTATAAATGCGAAAGTAGCTCTGTCTGTCTGTCTGTCTGTCTGTCTGTTACGCTTTCACGTCGAAACCACAGAACCTATTTTGATGAAATTTGATATATAGGTAGTTTGAACCCCAAGGATGTACATAGGATGCCTTTTATATCGGTAGAGGGCGCCACCGCGCGATAACCTAGATCCGCGCAGACGAAGTCGCGGGCATAAGCTAGTCAGATAATATTTAAAATTGTAACCGTAACCTGTCGCAGTAGTAATCGTCAGCATTTTGCAAAGGCAAATGACAACGTGACAGATAAAGTCAAGTGAATGATACCTAAGTTAACAGAAGTGTTAACGTTAATGAATAAAAGGCTGTGAATAAAAAGGTGTTTTAAGTATAACAGTTTTTTTTATATATAGCCTTTTATTCACGAGGCGTTATTTATGAGGCGTGGATTAGATAATATAATAATAATAGAATTTTTTATTCACCATCACAAACCAAAAATACAATACAAGACAGATAACATTATGAAGTGAGGCAAAATGGACATGAGACTCAGCGAGGTCGCTGGTTTTCAGTCAATATCAGATTTAATTAATATTAATTTAAATACAGTTATTTACGTGGTCAAATGCTTTTACCAGCTTTTACCGTAGCAAAAATTTCACATACCGTCAGCTTTGGTCAAATGGTGCAGTTTATTCCTTTTAGATAACACGTTTTTAAGTAAATTTCAAATTCAAATTCAAATCATTTTTTTCAGACCAAAATTTATGGATCATGTCAATAAGTGTTAGTTTACAGTACCTTATTCTATATTAGTTAATTCTAGATTTACATTTTATTATATACAGAGCCTCTGGATTCCATATACGTGCTGAATCCCAGTGTTTCCAGATAGCGCCAGCAGGAGACTCCAATGCCATTAGCACGTGGCCGTTGGCGCTGCCACGCACGCGACGCATCAGCAGGGCTACTATGAAACTCGAAACTCGAAGATCGTATCGTACCGTCCCTCTCGCTCTCATATTAAATAGTATAAGTGTCAGAGGGACCGCACGACACGAACTTCGAGTTTCGAGTTTCGTAGTAGCAGGGACGCAGTTCTGTTACGTATTATTGACCTAAAACAGTCGGTACGCGCGTCTGCTAGCATACCCGATGCGCTACAAAAACGTTGCAGCCCCATTAGCATCCTGCAGCCGTTATTATATTGGATGCACAGGGCATTGAACAGCTTTTCGTTTAATTTGTCCACAGGCTGCACGTGTGGAAGGTCTTATAAAACACCTTAAGAGAAGTCTCTTTGTTCCATTTTCCATACAAACGTAGTCCCGGTCTCATTTGAAAAGTAGGCAACAAAAATAGATGCAATTTTGTAAGTAAGTATGGTCTAAACGTATATATCTATCCTGTGGTTTTTTAGATTTTCATATAAATGTGTAATATCAGGAGTTCAAAAGTCGACAAAAAAAAAAGATGTCAACTTTGCACGAGAATTACAGACTAATAAAGCATTTTTACAAAAATCGAAAAAACCACAGGCATAGAAAATATTATAATGAATATCTTGATTGCAAAATATCACTGATTTCTGTGCTATACTTTTCGTATAATATGAGGACAACGAAACCCAAAATTCAACCGCCCAAATCTTGAAAAGCCTACAGCTATCTCGATATAAATTACGGACGTCGTTGCGGAAGGCATGGGGGAGCATGGGGGGGACGGCTGCGAGCGCTTATGCCACGAGCGATAAAGACAGCAATATCCCAAACGAATACCTAACGCGGCCGCGCGGCCGGCAGGGAAACTTATCTTAAACAACGTTATCTTGACCCTCCTTTCAAATGTATGCGAGACAGCATATTACAACGAACAGCCAATGCCCTGCGTTCCCTTTCGATATCCAAAAGGACGACCCATTAGGCTAACTTAATTTATAACAACAGTACTACGTATTGAAAATTGCCACATTCCTTTTGAAATTAGATCATTAAATTTACTTTGCTTATTTTTCAAAATTTGCAAACCAAATAAAACATAACTTAATTTACTAAGCTAAGAATACAGATACAATTAATAATAAAATCGCAAACAGAACTGACCTTGAAAACAAACAAAATAGGTATTTCTTTACGGAACTCTGAAACGAAATTAATATGGAGTCAAGTTTAAAGTAACGTTGAAATATCGTCCTGAAATTTACAATGTTTTTTCGTTGTTATTTTTAAAAAATGATTGAAGACGTTGAGTGACTTCTTCCTCTTCCTGTTATCTTATGCCCTTCTCGTGATTTATATAATCTCATTTTACTGACCGAAATAAAGTGACTTCATATTTTTTTATTTGTCAGATTCGTCGGTCAAACCGCATTTGTGTTGACTGCAGCATTTTTTCATGTATGTCCTTTCACACAAACTTCGCAAATACTAAAGCGTTCGGTTGTCATATGCGATAAACGCTGCGTTAAGCGCAATGCGTTTGAGGCACTTAAATTTTGTATCAGATAATCTACTTAATTTTTTTTAATGTCTTAGTATTTATTATTCAATTATTAATCAATCTACTTATTTGTGCTTGCCGCTGCGCTCACCGCGTAAGACAAATGTTTGGTAATAAGATTATCTGATGCAAAATTGAAGTGAGTCAAACGCATTGCGTTTAACGCAGCGTTTATCGCATAAAACAACCGAGCGCTTAAAGCTTCGTATGCGTAAATCATCGGAACCAGTAGTGGAATTGAAATTCCGGTATTTTATATTAAAAAAACACTAGTAATTTTACAATACTGATCAAAAAACTCATTCACAAAGATTTTCGTTTCCAATAAGAAAGTATCTTAAATAATATGAAGACTAACAATAGAGGAAGAAGGAAAATTAATAGGTACTTGGCCTTTTGTTTGACTATGCCGTGCTCCGAAGAATGCTGTACTTAACAACTTAATTAAAAAAACAAATATCAAAAGGAAATGTCTTCTTTCACTTAAAGTTTCTATCTACAATATTTAAGATTCTTCCCTCCATGTGTCAATCAATCAATCAATCATTTATTTATTTGTCATAGCCGTGACATACCCTGCATTGTACCTATACCGGGTGTGGCCTGTAATATGAGCAAATAATTAAAACATAGATTATACTCCTCATACTGAACAACATTAGTTCAGGGACCTTTAAAAATATTTTATTTTTTATTTTTTATTACACTTTTTAAGTTAATTCGAAGAAGCAATGTAAAGCAAAATGCTTGAAGTTTGTAGCGTGATAGGCGACGTCAGTTGTGTTCTAGGATGGCTTACATTGATAGAAAAGTATTTAATTTGTATGAAAAAAGGAAAATTCAAAGACTCCCTTATTTTTAATCTCTGACGGAGATACGCAGCACTTCGTGTATAACTCCGACTCACACTCCGCTGGTTTTTTATTCGTTCACAATCCGACCGTAAACAAGGATTTCAATCCCAAATAGAACCTAAATTCAGCCGCATATATTTAAGTCAGTTTTCCTAAGTCCTCCCCGAAATTAAACGTATCCTTTACACAACTCGGCGTAAAACGCACATAAACCAGGCTAACTTATTGGCGTGAATGAAAACATTTGCGTCGCCGTAATTTTGAAGGCTACGAGGTTTTAAAGTGAGAAGCGCCGACGGTTCTGGGCAAACACTTAGGCCCGATAAGGCGGGAGAATTTGAGTTCAACACGGATTATTAGATCTGACTGTGATAAGTATAATTTAGAGGTATTTGGAATTTTTAGAGGTCGAGGGTTGCTTGGTTGGAAATTTTAGACGTGTACCTATATTGACGACGTTGTGATTTGTCATTTTTACGCTGAACAAGGTCATCAAAAGTTTTAAAATAATAGTGATAGTTTTTTAGTAAGGACCTGAATATCATTAAGATACTTCATGTTCTTGGGTCTCACTTAACTTTATTAATTTTATTAAAGTTATTTTTTTTAATTTTACTCATTTATTTGTTGGTTTTGTTTGTTGATTGACTAACGCGCGAGTTGCATCCGAAGATCAGAGGGCTACTCCGAAATTCGAAAATCGAAGTTCGTGTGGTTCCGTCCCTCTGATACTATTTAATACGAGAGTGAGAGAGACAGTGCGATACGAACTTCGATTTTCGAATTTCGGACTAGGCCCTCAGTTTGACTTTTGGTTGACGACCGGACAGCCCAGGTTTAGAGAATCTGACTGCGAATCCGCAGGGTCGATCCCCGGTTGAGGCAGATAATTGTATGAAAAATATGAATGTTACTCTCGATTCTCGGGTAAGTATTTCATATGAAGTTAAGTCATCATTATAATCATCATATCAGCTGTAGGACGTTCACTGTTGGACGAGGACTCCCCTGTAGACCTCCAGTTCTTTCGGTTGGAAGCCGCCCGCATCTACGGTGAATCCGCTGCTAAACCAGGACATACGTCCAGCGTCCACCTCGTCTTGTGCCGCGCGAGACGATCTCCATTCGAGAACTTTTCAGCCCCAACGGCCATCTGTTCTCCGTGCTATATGGCCTGCCCATTACCACTTAAACAAGTTAATCCAAGTATCTAAGTTATTTAAGTATGAATCCATCTATTTAAGTATGTTTATTCGTTGCCATAACACAAATTTCTATTACTTTGGGACTAGGTTAATGGTGTCAAGTGTCCCGTGATATAATATAATTATTTTAATTTATTAAAAAATATATATAAATATATATATTAGAAAAAAGCAGGCTGAAATGTGTGGTGCATGGGAGAAATTCATGACGTGTCTAACTGTCTGGACTCGTGTCCAGTGGTGGTGTAGGGGTATGGCACGCAGCACGGAATGCTGAGTTTTTGAGGTTCGATTCCCAGCCATGTTTCAGTTGGTATTTTAGTTGGATTTCACGGGATGACCGTAAAAGTAACAAATTTGGAGTTGAAATAAAAAATGCAAAGGAGGCATTTGCCCAGCAGTGGGACACTACATAGGCTTCTTAATATATATATATATAGAAGCCGAAGCCTATGTATTTATATATATAAATATATATATTACTCTTAGGGTTGCCTAACGAAAATATTCACTTCACGCCAGTAGGTATAGATGTGTAGGTATACCGAGATAACAATGCAAAATGCTCCAACAGAGTCAGAGAGGGCTCCCTAACAGGGCACCTTTATCCTAACGGGAGTTATTCGAGCTATGCCAAGGCCAACCCGATTACTTTATCCCCCGGGAACTCTTAATCTGACTTGGCTTTCGGGATTGCAGTGAAATAAATTTCGATGCGTATTAATTTAGTGTACGGAGTGCTAACGAGCCGACGTGATTTAGGTGATTTAAATAAGACAAACGTACAAGTGCTCGTTACTATCCCAATATTATCTAACAAGCGGTGTACCTAAATACTCAAATTGCGTCTATATCTTTATAGCCGACTATAATTTTTTATTATATCCAAAATAAAAAAGCAAGTTAACCACGTCTAAGTCTTAAACACTAAGTTTGTTAAAAAATGACAGGACTCAGAAGGATATAACAGTTAATTATTACGTAGGTGTTGAAAATTGACAAGTTTCTTTTGAGATTAGATCAATAAATTTACTCTTCACAAAAAGTGCTTATTTTTCAAAATTTGCAAACGAAATAAAACATAGCTTTATTTACTAAGCTTCTAGCTTTATTATTTTAGACACAATTGACAGAAACATGGTTTTGATTTGTCCTGGAAAAAATAATTTTTGCGATTTGGCATCTTTAACGTTATATCATTAGCAATAGACATGATAGCAGGGTATCGTCTATTGGGCATTAGTGTGCGGACATTTTGGTAACTTATGTATGTATGTAGTATGATGAAAAAATAATTACTTTGTAATTAAAAAACATGGAACAGATATTAATTGTTTTGTAAAATAATAGTGAATTGAAGCCGAATAAAAAAGAACATTGAAATTGTAACAAAATATCACTTTTCAGTTTCTATGTCAATGTATTTGAGTCACGCAGTGATCTTCAAAAGAATGTTACACATTTTTGCCCTCCCGTCAGACTATTTAAGGTCAAAGTGTTAAAGTTAGCGAACTCCTAAAGCTGCTATTATTTCCTCGGACATTTCCTTGGAGCAATTGAAAAGCAAGTTGTTCCCTACTTTTAGAGTTTGTACGCAGTTTAAAATCGGCGCCATTTTGAGTGCTAAAAGACCTTGAGAGGTAAAATTCTTTGAAAGTTTCATCTTGAGGTACAGTCGAGTTCAAAGTACTATTCGTAAGAAAGATTGGCTACGAGAGCTATAATGAGGACGCAGGAGCGAAGATGATGCAGTAACCGTTGCCGAAATCGGCCAACAGGAGTATAATGGGCATACGTAAAGGTCCTGGAATTGATCAAAGCAACTATGAATTTAAAAAAAGGAACTCTGAGTTTTTTTTTCATTTGTTTGATTGCCATTTGTTTTTTGTTTCATTCTAAAACTTGTGTTCGATATAGGTATCGAATTTAAACCATGGCAAGTCTGAATTCAATTTTCAACTGGTACAGTCAGCAGCAGAAGTGGATGAGCGGTTACGGTGCTCAAAATGACCTACGCACTCTCTTATTACCTTGGCAGCAGAGTTATTTCTAGATCGGTGCTAACTTCAAACTGGCCTTGCACGCCTATTTTTAGGAAGTTCTGTTAAATTTTTGGACCCAAGTGGACTTTAGCTGAGTAGGCAATTATAACTAATTATGTTTCAGGACTTCAATCTTTTGCTAAATATTACTGCACGTGACCTCCAAACTGTACTATCATCATCATTTCAGCCGTAGGACGTCCTCTCTTGGACATAAGCCTCCCCCATAGACCTCCAGTCGCTTCGGTTGGCACTGGCCTGCATCCACCGAGAACCCGCGGCTTTAACCAGGTCATCCGTTTATCTCTGTGTTGGACGTCCTACGCTGCGCTTGCCGATCCGCGGCCTCCACTCGAGAACTTTTCGGCCCCAACCACCATCTGTTCTCCGCGCTATTTGGCCTGCCCATTGCCACTCCAACGAGCTAATTCGCTTGGCAATGTCGGTGACCCTTGCTCTTCTACGTATCTCCTCATTTCTGGTACGATACCATAATAGAAACCCCAAGCATAGATCTCCAAACGGTATCTTAAAATATACTGAGCGGCAAAAAATCTGGCCCTCAAATGTATGCAGAATCGGTAATTTTGTATGAAGGGTGGGCCAAATTTTGTGCCGCTGATTATATTAATTCATTAATGTTTGTCAGCTTACAAGATTAACAAAAGACTAATTTGCATTCAAATCCCGTCTTCACCAATCAAGACATTTACAAAATATTATTCCTTAAAACTGTTTCTGACACGGACACGGTAAACAGCTAAATCAATCTTGGAAATAGAATTTTCTCCACTTCATCTAAACTGGAGTCAGTCATCGCATAATTCTCGTTGATTTAAGTACTTCACTGACAACAACTTATAACAGCTATTAATTAACATTAAAAGGACTAGAGAACGATGTCCATTCATATTCATTTGAAGGAAAACATTTATTTGTGTTTGCTCTGCAGAGTCGAAACAAAAGAGAATCATGTTTAAAAATGGTGGCGGCACCGACGCACGAAATTTTAACACTCCCTTTTTAGTGTTAATGATGATGGGAATTTAATTATTTGTTTTTGAAACAATGTCATGTATACTTTCGAAATTTAACCTTTCTCGGGTAAAGTCATTTACATACAGGAACTTTAATCACTTACTTTTAGGTTTAACAAAGTAGTCGTTCGGTCTACCAATAGGTACAAAAAAAATATCCAAAACTCGACTAATTTTTGTAAACAAAAAAGGATACCAAATTTATGTAAGGCAACGAGTGAATAATTCATGCTTCACAATTAGTGGTCGACAATATTTGAAAGGTCTCTTTTAACATTTCTAAGAGCTGTCTTTTGTTACATGAGGTATATTAAAATTAACGTTCACGTAGGCTGATGCTCAAGGCTAATTTTGCGAGCTAGCATGTTATTATAATTGGCTGGAACACAATTTCATTAAAGCTAAGTTCAACCTCGCTGACGCGTTTGTGGTTGACATTTTGGCCTGGCCACGTAACAATTTACAAAGATTGCGATACTTGTGGAAATTCCAGTTTTAGTTTTGATAGATTTTGGGGCTATTTCACCACCCATTGATTGATTTTATTTGACGACTATATTTTGCCCGCGGCTACGCCCGCGTGGGATTTGGTTGTCGCACGCTGTTCCTTCGGGAACTGTGCATTTTGCCGGGATTAAAAGTAGCCTATGTCACTCTCTAGCCGTCCGTTTCTGGCTATCCGCCGCTCCGTTTCGACGTGAAAGACGGACAAACATACAAACACACACACTTTCGCATTTATAACATTAGTATGGATGGGATGCCGTCTCTGTCTATTCGAACTATTTCAAATAAAATAAACAGAGACGGCATCACATTTATCCGTCGAATAAATTTAATTAACGGATGGTAAATACAGGGGGTTAGTATGATTTTATTGAAAGATAGTTGCGATAGTTAACTTCGTTTGTGTCTTGTAGGAATATTCGCTCCTTCGGATAGCCTATGAGGTCTATAGAGCAGCTTAGCCTGTTTTAATCAGGGCTAGTGTAGTTACAAACAATTTCTGGGTTTCTGGGTTTTTCATTCATTTACTTATCGCTATTACACGAGCACTATGCAATTTTGCAGGATAAAATATATCCTAAGTATCTCTTTCGCTGTGATTACCATATGATATACCATATTTCAAATCACTTGGTCCTGATTTTATTGCATAATTGATTAATATCACAATAATTCTCATTAGCACATCTTTGGTGGAAACGCAGCTTTAGTGAAAGTAATAAGGCTGGTATGATTAACCAAAATATTTCACTTCATTAGTTTTTAAATCAACGTAGTATAGGTATCAACTCGATTTCATATTTATTAAATTCTAATTTCATCAAACGATGAAAAAGCCGGTCAATATTGTGTTCGTTAAAATGAATTAACACTAGATGCCAGTGAAGTTTTATTAAAACATGCTGAATTGGAATTTATTTCACGATATTTCTGTATAAAATATAAAGTAGCTACATCAATGGCGTAGCGTCAGATAGCTCCTAAGTAAAGATCATTTAAACCTTTCGTAAGTTATGTATGTCCTGTTGTCCTATTTTGGCATAAATATTGGGCAAGCCAGTGGGAATAGGATTCGAAGGGAAAGAGGGAAGGAGGAATTAGGATCTATGGACGCTTCGCCACACCTATATACACAATGAATCTTAAAATATGATTTTTTTTTCGATCACGTAACACCTCATGTTAGTTTAAAAAAAAAGACTTTAGAAGAAGATGCTACCTAGTCATTTAAACCTCACGGAATGTCAAAATTAAAATCTGAGATGACATGACCTAGTAAATTTCTAATACCTTATCGGATAGTCATGAATAGGTAATATCTAATGTTCATTTAACGAAATTTGCGCAGTTTGATACGGTTTATACTATATCTCTTTTTATGCCAACTCCAAAATTTAACATTTTTACGAAGCCATGTTTTGCGCGAGGGAGAAAACGGCATTCATCATAATATTACTTATCATTACCGCAAATTTTAAAACAAAGAAGAGACATCAATCACTGTCTCTTAAAAAGGAAACGTATGTAGATTTTGCCGCGTCCCAAATATCGGTTTTAGGGGGAGATGGACGGGCTTTTTAATTCTGTTGTGTTTTATCTTCCCACCGTCATTTGTCTTGCGAGTATTTTTTAATTTAATCCTAGAAATATAATTTAGTATCTCAAAGCTTCGTATCTAACTGATAGTAATTTAATTTCCTTTGCGAACGTTTAAACTTTAGTTGGGTTTGAGAAAATTATTATAGAAAATGAAATTGCTGCAATTAAACGTACGGAAAAATAAGATATACACTAATATTCATACAGTAGGGTGGAGCGAATTATGTTTGTTTTTTAATGATTAATAGTGCTAAAAAGTTGCGATTTGTTGAAAGGTTTATAAAAAAATAAAAATAAAAACCTACTTTGAGCCCTCTTCTGTCATTCAAAGATTTGAAAAAACTGTTAAGTTAAACTCCGTAAAATATTGTTTTTACCTAAAATTATGTTGTCACCTTATTCCAAGTATAGCTTTAGTTTAAGTAAAATTCCTTTGTAACAAACTAAGTGTACCAAAATTTGAAATTAAATAGACTGCCAAAACTACCAATACCACCAATTTTCGACGAAAACTGAAAACTGTATGAGTATTGAATTGATACAATTTTTGATTGAAGTTGATGTCCCGTCACTTTTCGGCATAATAGTACATTATTGCAGTCCGGGAAAAAGCAATCCGCGGATGAGTAGTTTGTATAAATACGAATCCGCAAATTGCCATATCCGCTCAGGCATATAATATAGTGCTTTTCTCTAATAATGTGAGGAAATAAACCAAAATTATTAAAATATTAAATTAAATGCTTGGAACGACTTTAAAATTTAATGTTTTTTGTCCTTATATCTACTTTCCCACGATACTTGTTTTTTTTTTAAGTAAGTAGGTATACAACACAACTCATAATGGCATTTCATTAGAAAAAATAATAATTAAATTAAAAAATATATAAAATATACCTAAACTTGGAAGATTCCGTATAAAATACGAAATCCTTAGTAAAATATTACTTATTTTTTTCTTAATGGCTACGGAACCCTATTTTGGGCGTGACCGACACGCTCTTGGCCGGTTTTATTATTTCCAGAATTGAAGTTAATTGCCAGAATTGTAAACAAAACTTTCATCTTTAAAGAAAAAATATTTCATATTATCTCTAAGTAGGTACTTGTATATAAAAAGGCATGAATTACAAAGAATAAGTACTCAACGATATCAAACATTAGGTGATGTTTGGAATTCCTTAAATAAGTCAGACTTTTCATTAATTCTCCTTATTAAAACATTCACATTTTGGAATTAGATTTACATACAAATAATAGGGCCATTTTAAAAACGAATACGAGGTGGAATATTTAGAGATCCAAAAATAACATTCAACCTTTTCCATTCAAACAAACCCGTTCATTCAAATAAAGATAATACGTTAACTCAAAATGGACCTTTCATAAATTTCTTGTAATGAAGCAAACTAGAAACGGGGGCGGGCCAATTAAATTACATTCTTGTAGAAGCTTTGTTTCCCTAACAATAACTTTGCCCTATGGAAATGTCAAGTAAAAAAGTGGTATGAAATATACCTGCGGTTTCCGATGCGGGACGTAATTTACAGTTAAATTCACAAAGGGTGAGTGATATGGACATAGTTATATTTTTCAGCTATGACCTAATATTTTTTTAATTACGTTATCGACATAATAAACATTCATTTTGAATGTAATTTTCGCACATGAATTTTGTTAACTCAAATATGCGAGCCGGATTGAACCGACGATCCTCAGCTCGAGACTCATAGGTCAACCACTAGACCACCACAGCGATGCCGATATGATGGTGGCGATGGCGTTATGCTTAAATGTGTTAAATGTTAGAGAGGCTAGAATAGGGATCTCTTCCAGGGCAGATGTTACGCCTGGGTCTGGGGACTACTACGAAATCCGAATATCGAAGTTCGTATCGTACCATCCCTCTCACTCTCGTATTAAACAAAATAAGCGTCAAGGATCCGAAGATACGATGTTCGAATTTTGCACTTCGTGGTATAGGGCACGTTGTCCGCTGGAATTGAATTGGCTTTTTTTTTTTAGTAGTAAGGTTTTATGTAACGATACAAACGGAATCCTACGAGCTAGATTCTAAACTCAGTGCAGTCTGAGTGATCGGACTGTACCAGAGCCGACGTCTGCTTGCAGAATAAACCAATCGTATCCGTTGAAATATTCGTCTTTTGCCTCGATATAAAGTACATTAACAGCTCGTGCATAGATAAAAAACCGTCCATGTGCGTATTGTGCGTGTGGAGCTTGGCGCAGTACGCGCAGTGTTATAAAAGAAAATAAAAAGGATTTTTTTTCTACTTTTTTTATTTTATTTTTTATCGAAAATACAAACTGAAATATAGATGCACAGTAGAGATGTGCCGATTGTGATTTTGGCCGACTAGCCGACTAGCCGATTAGTCGGTTGTAAAGAAGCCGACTAATCGGCCGACTAGTCGGCCAAGCCGATCACAGTTTCCGGGATTTCCATGACGCTTCTTTAACCAGCTGATTCACGCGCAAGTCGCAACCGACGCCTGTAAGTGTCTCGGGACGTGTTTTTTTATTTACTTTGCGTTATTTCTAGATTTTTGTCTTTTGTACCTATCAAAGCGGTGTTTTTGTTTATAAATATTTTAACTAGTACTAAAAATTAATATTAAATTTAATCATTTCAAAAAGAAAGTCTGCGTATACATGAAAATGTGTATTTTTATTGAAAAATACATACAAAGTAAGAAGCCGGATAGTCGGTGCATTTTGCCGACTATTCGCCGACTAGTCGCCGACTACGATAATGGCCGGATAGTCGGCTTTACCGACTAGTCGGCAACTAGTCGGCACATCTCTAATGCACAGAAAAACCAGAAAAAAAACGGTTCCAAAAAAGACAACTAAAAAGTAAATAATAATTATGGACTACCTAGCGTTGCCCGCAACTTCATCTGCGAAGAATTCGTTTATCTCAATCCCGCGGGGATTATGCTGATTTCCCGCAAAATTAGCCTAAGTTAATTTAGAATAAGTACCTAGTATTATTTTTTTTTATCTTAGCGTCGTCGGTGTCCTGGATGCAGCATCATACTCGTCGTGTTGCCACCACTGTATTGTATGTAGAACTGTGTCATTTACTGATCAAAACGAATCCAAACAAATCATATGTGCTATTATTTTTTTAAAAGTGTACTAGTGTGCTGGATATCCTGGCTGCAGCGAAAATTATTAGCCCTGTTAGGCTCGAGCGGACTGATAAACAACTCAGCTCCTTCTAACCGACCCCGAGCTGCCTCGCGGATGTGTTCGAACACCTCTGTTCCGTCGTCTTCTTGTTCAACCGCGACAGATACCTAGATATCCACCAAAGGTATAGGGTAAAGGTAGGTATAGTAGCTTGGATACAAGACAACGCTGCAGGAATAGTCCCATGCTGATTGCGTTTGCGCTTTAGACGACGTTTCCGATTTATTACCGGAGTGAAGCCGTCATGCTCGTGCGTTCACTTTGAAGAGTTCAAGGGGCGCGGGCGGCGCGGTGGGCGGCGAAATACCTGCGCGTAGGAATCCTTTTGCGCCCGAGATGAAGTGGGAGCAGCAGTGGGACACAATGCTGGGCGGCACGTTGACAATGCGCGCTAAAGTAGATGCGGGGTCATAAACCCACGGCCGGTCTGTATTAGTTGCCTTCATGCCCATCGACGACTCAATATTTTCGCTGAACGACTATGCCCGAGCTGCCCCGGCCGATGCATCGCGCAATGAGTGACCTCGTTCTGTCCGACATAGCTAAACTCTTCTGGATGGCGGTTATATGCGCTCGCAGAAGGACGATGTCACTTAGAAGCCGCATGAAGTCGCCGTGCTCAAACGTCACTTGCGGCATCTTTCTTACTAGGGTCTTTCGGGACGTAAGTTGGGATGTCCACCGGATCAGTTTCAGTAAACACCCGAAAGATGTTCTGGACTTTCACCTTCACACCGCCGTTTCTACCCGCCACAGAAGTCAAGCAAGTAGTGTTCCTGAGCAGCCTCTTAGCGGCGACCACCTCGGCCTCCGTGTATTGGGAGGAGAAGATCTCCGCCAGGCTGGACTCATCAACTAATCCGCAGTGCTCCTGGACCAGAGCCAGGATGAAGATATTTTGTTTTGTTTCGTCACAACCCTTTGAAGAAAGTAGTTTTTTTGTTTCTCATATGTCATTTTATAGTATTTTAATAAAAAAATATTTGCAACTTATAGCAAACCACAACAATACGCGCACCTTGCCTCATGTGCGATCATCCCGCGGGCAGTTGCCAGCCCGCTTCAGGGAAGAATAGCGCGGACGATATGTCCGTCGCGCTCGCACTCCACGGTTCCGAGCTCCAAGCACGAACTGCTGCGCACCAGTTGCCTTACCACCGCGGCCGATGCTTGTTGCTCGGAGTTCATATGCGCGCGCGCTAACTCGCACCGAAATCGTTGCTTACTATTTAAATAAGGGTTTAACTGTGACCTACGTGTTACCTTTGTCTTTTTTTTATTAATTAAAGTGTTTTCGAGACATTAATTCTTTCATTCATGAGGCGACACTCCCTCATAAACTATAATAAATTCCTTTTTTTTAACCCGTCGACACTTAATTATTTTTAACTGTATGATGGCATTGTCCGTTTTTTAGGACAACATTGAGGGCAATCAGTTTATAAGGTTCTTGGTAATGTCCGTTTTAACGGACGTCCTGAAAAACCTACTTTCAGAATTGTTTTGTTTTTTTTCTTCATTATAGTAAATTTTAATCCACAACTGTCACTAAAAACGTTACAAGTGATAGATAACTGCCTTCTTTCATGTCTTGCCATGTTAAGGGTTAACTAGGGTTAGGTAACTCACTCTGTATACTCTGAGTATTCATCGTTCACTCACAATCAGTCGATACGAGTTCATCCATGAACCCTATTCAAGTTTTGTAAAGATTCCTCTCTCAAGTCCCTCTCACCCTTAAAAGTACCGCAAAGCCTTATAACAATATGGCACATGCTTGCACATAATTAAATCCTCATTCGTATTAGATTTCATAATTGATACGGAACCCAATTTCATCCACTGTAGTCAACGATTTTAATAAAGCGAGCGCCGTGCGTACATCGCCTCAAAACTGTTGAATATCATCCGACACATTACAAAGGAATCGAGACTCTCCCAACCTTGAAGGAGGTGTTATTTTCGTAAAATAAAATTCTACAGCCAGTGAACAAAAGACAAAGTTAATTTCCTCCCTTGGAAACGAACTGGGCTTAATGAAAGGTGAACGTTTTTGTTTTTCGCAATTAACAATAGTGCCGTTGCCACGACGTTGCTTATTACGGGTTTCTTTAAGATTCAAAAATAAATTATCCTGTACTTGTTAACCCGCGGCTTTGCACGTGTAATGTAAACCATTAGACCCGGCAGTTACAGGATATATTTATTTAGGGCCATGTTCCAAAATTTCAAAATTTATATATATTTTCTCTTTTTCTTTAACTATCGTTAATATATTTTTTTTTCGGTGCCCTGACATAGGTATCCACTTTTCTATGCAACTACTAATATGAAAAAGTGGATACATGAGTTAGGAAATCGACTGTACCTATTTTAAGTCAAGTCCTACCCGTCTCGTGTAATATCTGTACGCTGTGTAAAGGTGCAGGCTGAAAATCAGCGCGGTGAAGCATAGTCCTCACCGCACATGCTGAGCCTGAACCTTTTGCCTCGTAGCTGAGCATGTACCTTCTCAGTCATATGTGTTTTTTTCTATGAGCAATAAATGTTTTTTCTATCTTTCTTTGCTTCTTTCTTTCTTTCTTTCTTTCGTTCAGTTGAATTTAAATTCCAGTCATCACCATCATTCAGCGGTAGAACGTCTACTGTTTGGACATAGACCTGCCCCATAGACCTCCAGTGGCTTCACTTTGAAGCGACCTGAGGCTGCATTGCCTAACGTTTCTGTCGCTCGCGATAGCAATCGAATGACAAATTTCGCGTACTAAACTGTCATTTGATTGCGATTGCTAGCGACCGAAACTTAAGGCAGCACGGCCTCTGGACCCACCGTAGACCTGCGGCTTTAACCAGGTTAAATAAGGTAACCTAAATACATGGGAATTCCCAAAAAATTATATCGTGGTTCATTCAAACAACTGTGCCAAATTTCGTGACTCTAAACCCGATTCCGTAATAACCTAACCTAACCAACAAAAAGTTGGAAAACTCCCGACTTTGTCACTTCAAAGTTCAGTATCTCAAAAACGGCTAAACCGATTTTGATAAATCATGCCTAAGAACCATCGCTGGAAAACCTGATTTCAAATAAAAAAGCTTTCAAATCGGTCCACCCGCTTAAGAGCTACGTGCCACAGACAGACACACAGATACACATAGCGGTCAAACTTATAACACCCCTCTTTTTGCGTCGGGAGTTAGAAATAGTGGGATAAAAACTAGCCTATGTGTTATTCCAGACGTTAAGCTAGCGAATTCCCAGAAATCACATCATCTATTGACCTATTGATCTAAAATTTTATACTGAATTGATAGTTAGGATGTACAGTCAACAATTATACAGTCAGCAAAAAAGCTTGATAAAAAATCTTTTTTGTCTTCTCTAGTGAACTAAATTGTCTCTAAAAGCGGATACTGTTACAAATTTTACGTAAAATCACAAAATTCACGCATTATAACGAATAATACCGTAAGGTCGGGGTACTTTGACCCATTGGAGGGTTACTTTGGCCCACATAAAAACCATATAAAAACGTAAATTAAAAACATAAAAATGTGATCCATCGATTAACACCAACCACATGGCAAAGAGCCATATTCTCAAAGCAATAATAAAACCATGACTGAGTTAATCCCATGAGCTAAAGTTACCCTTCAGGGCCAAAGTACCCCGACCTTACGGTATCATAATTCTTATTAAAGATATTTTATAAAGTAATAGCCTAGAGGTTGTGTCTTGTTCGTATTTTGATCGTATTTGGATATCCAAGACATCATATCGATATCCAAAAGAAAAGCATTCGCCAAAGCAAAAATTTAAGTGAAGTATTCCCAACGACATTTTATCGCTTCTCACAAGAGATATCACCAAAGCGTACACAATGGAACAAAAATAAATTGAGACAAACCAGATAGATAGTACCAAAAACGTATGCAAAGTATCGTTTACCCAATCTTTATTCGCTTTGGCATTCCTTTATCTGTCTCTCCTTTTCACTCATATAAAAGTGTGAAAGAAAGAGGTTAATAGTTCGACGTTGGTTCCATTTCCGTGCGCTCATAATAAGAGTGGCTTAGCGAAAATAAATACTGATTCCGCCGATCAATAAACCTGTAACTTACGATGCTGTTGGGGCCTGGGAATTTGCACTAAACAGATATAAGTTTCAGTTACGTATTTGGAATTTATTTGCACATGCATTATGCGTCGTTCCGGGTGTGGCTGGAAAATTCAGAGCATTAAATTAAATATGCTCGCTGTTTGAGCTGGGTCCTTATTACCTAAACTCTTAAATATGATAGACTAAGTGCCTAGTTTCACCACTTCGATGGTCCAAACGAATAAACGTGCAAAGGCCTTTACACGAAAATTTTTTTATTGCTTTTTTTGCTTTTACATGAAATAGGTATGGCATCAAATTTGTGTATACCGATCTGATTAACCGTTTTTGAGAAATAGTATTTTTATTGTTTATTCGTTGGTAGACCTTTTTAAAAGTTGTGTTCCTATACACGAATAAACGGGCAATAGCTGCCTTACGGTTTTTAATCATGAATTTTGGTTAACTCAGTATGGGTAATAATACTTTGCACGTTTATTCGTTGTAAACTTTGTAAGCACGATTCTTATAAGTTGGCATTAAACGTTTATTCGCGTTCAGTATTGTTAGTCAAATTCTAGTAAATAGTTTTAACAGAACAGAGTTTTAATAGAAAATACAGGATAATGGTACAGTGCGCCTTAACAATTACCCTTTTTAACGCGAATAACGTTGCAACGAGTCATTACAAAAAGTGTCTAGATATTTTATGATCCGAATAAAAAAATAAAGGGGTTTTATTTATTTACAGGAAAGTGGCTAAAAATAAGGGTCAAAAATTAATAGTGTACTATTTTGTAGATAATTTAATTATCTATCTTATAATATATAATACATATATATCGGCAACTACAATTGTCAGTTATCTTTGTTAAAGTTGTTTTAATTTTTCCTGTAAAGTTGATGTTTTTCGATTACACGTTTATTCGTTTGGGCCATCGACTTGTCGACTAACTTTAGGTAAGTGAAGGATATCAGTTATACCGCCTCTGTTTGTTTTGTCCGAATAAACAAAGACGGCATTACTTTTATTTGACACTTAAAGCCAGGCGACAAGTTTTTTTTTTTATTCAACTGGATGGCAAACGTGCCAGTGGGTCTCCTGATGATAAGAGATCATCACCGCCCTAAGTGGTCCCTAAGCCCTATTTACGTGCTGATTAGTCTGACTAGTCACCATCTGTAATTTGATGTCAATAACAATAGGGTAGCGCAGCGTAGGACGTCCACCAACGAGATGGACGGATGACCTGATTAAAGCCGCGGATTCACGGTGGATCCAGGCCGCTGCCAACCGAAGGGACTGGAGGTCTATGGGGGAGGCCTATGTCCAACAGTGGACGCCCTACGGCTGAGATAATGATGATGATGATGAACAATAGGTTGTCATTTATTGAACATCAGTATGTCAAACATGGTAAACGAGGTCTTGAGTGGAGACCGCGAATCGGCTAGCGTGGCGTGGGATGCCCTCTGACTAGGTGGAGCGATGATCTTCGCAAGGTGGCTGGAACTGGATGAAAGTGGCCGAGGATCCTTCTCAGTGGAATGCAATTGGAGAGGCCTATGTCCAGCAGTGGACTAAAACAGGCAGATGATGATGATGATGTCAAACACTACACAGTAGGGGCTGTTGTTATGGCCCAGGGTTAAAAAACCGGCCAAGGTCGTGTCAGACACGCCCGAATTAGGGTTCCGTAGCCATTACAAAAAGATTAAGTAATATTTTTCCAAGGATTTCGTATTTTGTACGCAATTGTCCAAGTTTAGGTATATTTTATACCTTAGGCTGCTATTTACCTACTCCTAAACTACTAATAATTCCCAAGAAAACTTAACCGTTATAGTTTTTCTTGTAAGTCTGATATACTTACTACTCGTACCATCCTGAATTTTTTCAAATTTTTCCACCCACCGGTTTAGATTTTAGGGGGGGGGGACGCTCGATTTTATTGAAAATTTGCACTTTGAAGTTTAATATTTTGCTAACAAATCACTGAATCATTAGCAACGCCCTAATGATTTTAAAAGACCTACCCAACAATACCCCACACTACAAGGTTGGATGAGAAAAAAAAATCATCCCCACTTTACGTCTATGGGAGGTACTCCAAAAAAATTTTTTTTTGCATTTTTTATTGTACCATTTTGTCGGCATAGTTTACATATTATATTCGTGCAAAATTACAGCTTTCTAGCATTGATAGTCTCTGAGCAAAGCCGCGGACGGATGGACAGACAGACATGGCGAAACTATAAGGGTTCCGTTTTTGCCATTTTGGCTACGGAACCCTAAAAATAAATCGTTCATCCTCAGTAAAGGATAATTGATTCATTTCGCGACTACTTCACCTTGGGTTTGCTATTGAAATCAGCTATTGCTAAATAAATTTTCGAAATCCAATAAACCTTAATCAACGCAAATTGACTTATTTAACTTGCAGTTTGTTTGTATGTAAATTGTCCGCTTGAAAATTGACAAATTATAATAGCGACCACTTTTAGTGCAAACATTTTGGTATGGATATGTATTTTGGGTAACAATGCAAGTACAAAAAACAAAAAATACGGACATTTTTTAACATAGGTGTTATTACAAATTTTTTTTAACGTAAACTTTTTTTAAACCGATAGATAATTATCCAGGTCGAGGCGAGGTCAAAGATTTATTTACACTTTAGTTTCCTGTCTCTAACACTTCTTCATGTTTGAAGTTTTGTAAGTATAAAATTGACAGAAGGCACAGAGCGACAAGATAGTAAGAGTAAAGATATCATTGACCTCGCTGCACCTACATTTAAATTTTCTTTAACGCAGTGACTGGCTTTTAACTGTAAAAATGTAAATACGAAAGTTTTAATTTTGAAAAAAGAGGTGTCATAAACTTCAGAAATACTCATAGTAGGCCTGTCGAGAAGAAAATTTAAGTATGTTCGGCAAACTGTGATAATGCTAGGTTTTCAATTTGCGTGAATAATCGAGATTTCCGTGCGATTTCTTGGAATAAATTTATTTCCGAAGACCTTAAAGTTGTGAGGGTTCCGTTTCTACTTTTTAAAAGTTTATTGATTCAGGGTGACTTTGCGGAGGTCAAGTACCTGAAACAACTACTTTACTGGACCGCGACCTTATTATAGGTACGTTTATTCAAGAAATGTGTGTTCCTCCGCCTCCACACTGTAAGAACACACACAAATCACACAAACCCATCTATCACCACCACCACACTACACTGACGCGTTTCGAACTCAACCAGAGCTCATCTTCAGAGCAACACAACCGTTCACCATGCTACTAGATGTTAGTATGCTTAGATTTGCACTCATTGAGCTTATTGAAACATTGTATATTCCGATGAATAATGATTTTAAATCATTGTCTCTGTTAAGGACAATAAATACAAGGACTATAAATAGTTACAGATCTATTAAACAATGTTTTGCCATCGTATTTTGTCGGATAATTTTGTACAGTACGATTAACTTGGCGTTAACACTTGACAGATGGGCGTGCCTTCAGTCAATTTTCAACTTTGAGGTCATACAAATAAAATATTAGTAGCGGTATACTAAAAATGGCTTTATTTGTATGACGTCAAAGTTGAAAATTGACTGAGGGCACGCCCATCTGTCAAGTGTTAACTTCAAGTAATCCTACTGTACTTATCTTGCTCCCTCAATTAGTTTTAGTAAACTTCAGTAAGCTAGTTGATAGAGCAAGATTAACATAACTTTTGCCACAAAATAAGATGGCAAAACATTATTCACGACATCTGTGTTCGTAGCTTTAAATTAAACCACAGAATAATAGTACTAACGTACAGAATGGCCATGCTCCGCCCCGCACCGGTTCGAGTTACCCCACCCCTCAAGCGCAGATTGCAGGAAAACCGCAGGAAAGCAGTCGGGTGCGCAACGCGATGTATGTCGGCCGCACGGCACTAAGTTCGGGAGCAATTATTTTGCGAAATGGTAACGGTACCCTACCTACTTCCTTTTTCTAAATAAATAATGATTTCTGAAATTATCGCGATTAATACATGAAATAACTACCTACCGAATAATTCGTTTAAGTTTGTAGTCGTATATCTATTGTAATTGAAAATAATAATGCTTAAATACACAGACACACACATTTATAATTAGGTAAGATTAACGATTACATTTATTTGCACTATCTATGCCATATCTACATATAAGTATCTTTAAATGTCATTGGTAGCACTTATTAGGGTTTTGCGATAGTCAGCCCTGTGTATCTTACGCACACATTGACGCGTGTACAGACATCGTCGTGCCTATGTAGATTCAAGAACGCGTATTTTGTACGGCGTGGCCGCCGTGTGGTTAAACTGCAAAAAACGACCTGAACAATGACTTATTATTTCGCTTCAACTTCAACTGTAAACTGATGGTCTCGAGGTTACAATTTAAGCGTTTCCGTAAAGGTTTTTACGCCCCCACGGAACCCAGAACTAAAGCATCAAAAGCAATTCCTCAGCACTTGAAGCATCTACTAGCACCTTGGCGTTTTTCCTCCCGTCGGGATTCCGTCCAACATTTCCCTTTAAAATCACTATCGGAATTTCCTTGAAGGCCCCACTTTTCTTTTTTCGCAAATTTTATTGCATTTCGATTTTAAAGTTTTCCTTTCTTTTTGTTCCCTTTGCATGTTGATTGTTCTGGAGTGAAATGCTTTTGTTTCTTAGGTATTAAAATGAACATTTGTATACTAGCATGGCTGTGCAGCTTTGCGTGATTTAGGTCTGAGTTTTGCACTTCCCTGGATTAAAAATCGATCCACCGGTTTAAGAGCTACGGTGCCACAGACAGACACACAGACACACATACCGGTCAAACTTATAACACCGAGGGGTTTTTGCGTCGGGGGTTAAAACAGCCTACGTTAATCAAAAATAATGTAGCTTTTTAGGGTTCTGTACTTTTAAGCGAAAATATAAAACCCTCATAGGATCAGTTCTGTCCATCTGCCTATCTGTTACAGCCCATTTACTTGTTTTTATTTATAATGTGTATGTTAGTCTGTAAGGTATTTATTGTTGGGCCATGTTGCCCGAATTAAACGGTTTATTATTATTATTATTCTGAAACTAGGTACTTGACTGTTGTTACTGGACGGTTTCAATTTAGCACCACACTTGAATACATATTATGTTGTCCAGATATAAACGTCCTATGCAAATACGTTAATTTTGTTAAAAAAACACACACACACACACACACACACACACACACACACACACACGTACACTTCGACCTAGACAAAATATACCTAAACTGCTCTAGTCATTCGATCACACGCTATGGCGACCTTCACGTATTATGTTTTTCCCCGTAACCATAGACGTCAAACAAACGTGTATTCACCTGTAATTTCCTTGTAATCGTGCGAACGGCGACGTTTTGGAATTTTGCTAATCGTTTGTGTAACTTCTAAGTTCAATGGCGTAAGAAAAAGACCGCTCTTATTTTCTAAGAATGTGTTGTGTTAAACTACATTAGGTAAGTGAAGTTATAAGCACAGTAAGGGAGAGTGGGGTTTGGCGGGGTCCTTAAGGTCTAATGGCAAATAAAATAGACTGAAATGGGTTTTTTATTCTTATAATCTTTTTTGGTAATCAGTCTTCATTTATGTATACACTATGTCTGGCAGTCTAAGTAACATAATAAAATTAAAAAAAAAAGTACAAAAACACCCTCATCTCCATCATGCCCCACCTAGGGGTAAGATGAGGTACCCACGTGGGCAAGATGGGGCACGCAGCAAACGACCGTTCACTGCTCACAATGTTCACAAGTGAACGTGGCATCTGTATTTTCTCACCATTCCAGAACAAAATAGACCATTATACTTAGTATAGTAGAATTAGACATTTATATGCCGCTTTCTTTCCTTTCGAACGATTGCCAGGACAACAGAAGCAAGAGTAGAAACGTTAAAAGAAAGTTAAAAAATCGCTTTTTTAAAATTTATCACGAGCATCTTGGTGTTACCTTGATGTTAAGCTTGGTGTTAAGTTTGTACCACTCTCGATTCTGAACAAACTACTTTCAAGTTTCAGCTATTTAATTAACACATTGTATATTGAAAAAATAACGTGCTTTTCTCAACGGAAACTTTTGTGTGCTAGACCGACTTGCACTAAACTTGGCCTGTTTTATACAGGTTGTCTTTGACCTTGGGGCTTTAAATGCAAGGTTCGATTCTACTTGCATGATTTTTTTTACCAGGCATAATATATGTAACTTTCAATATCTGCAATAAATATTAAATTGACAGCACATTGGTAATTGTTTATATTAGACATGTAAAAGAAATGTCAGTAAATATTTAAGACAGCGATAACACCGCCATGTCCGAAACACTGATTTAAAGTTTTTTTTTTTTTTTAACTGTAAGCATCAATATATGATCTAAATTCAAGTTATTTCAAAATGGTATAAAACAAAATTAGCTTACCTAGTGCCCTTAGTGTAAGTTTTCGGTTACAAAATACGTCTCGATCGCGTTCGCGTTAAAATCTCAATTTGTATGCAAACACGAACAGCGCCTCTAGCGGAACGTTTGCGATATTCGTGTTTCCATACAAATTGAGATTTTAACGCGAACGCGATCGAGACGTATTTTGTAACCGAAAACTTACACTAAGGGCACTAGTTATGCGAGTAGAATCGAACTTTGCATTTAAAGCCTAATCTTCGCTAAGTCTTCGCAGCTAAGTCTTCGTTTTTCTCAAGTAGCCGCAATGTAAGAGCGGGTAGAACGTTTCAAACCCTTTGGTACCCTTCGCCTGTGGTTTGTGGTTATAAAGACATAGGAATTAGGTGCTTTGCCAGTAGAATGAAACCACTTAAAATGAGCTCTTTGTTAGGTACAAAACTGTAATATAAAAAATTATGTAAAGGTAAGCACAGCTAGCCTTATTAAATTATTAACTTGAATATACAGATGTACAGTTCAGTGGTATTAGGTATATCCTGTTCTTCATATTATGCTTCGTATCTCACAAATTATGACATTAATTATAAATTTGTATTTTACAATTCCGAAAAAAACCATATTGACATAATTTTACATTAAAAGTTAATACCTAATGGATATTATGAGATTTTGAAAACAATATAGGTAGTCATTTACAATGACGCGTGCCGTGGTTCTTATGACAATGTCATTAATGTCTAATTTAGACAAATGGCACTAGGTATGCCTAGTTTTTTTTCTAGTAGAAATTCATTAGAGCTGTAATTAAGCGTTTTCGGTTAAAAAAAACCTTTTAATGTCTTTTTCTTTTTTAACATTTCCTTCTCAGTTACATTTTTCGGGAGTTAATTGAAAATTTTTGGAGTCATCCCTAACATATTTTTTTGGAAATATAGCTATTTATGTTTATTGTTAAGGAGACATCTTATACACTGAAACCTTAAACAGAACCCTTATTTTTGGTCTCAGTAGCAGCCAGGCCAAAACATGTTTAAATAGGTAGTGTAAAGAAAATCAGTAAGTCAACCAATCCGATCTACATGATTTTTTATCCCAATTCAAATACGTCGTTTTCACCAGACGCAGTGGTTTTTACAAGCTTTTATTTAGTTTCACCTAGCTGTCTCGTTGTCTGTTTGTCTGTAATCAAATATTATAAGTTACATTCTACCAACTTCAGTAGTTGGATTGACTTTGAATTTGGTACTTATGTAAATTGCGTGACAATACAATAATCTGGTAGTGACATCCTAGTAGTCCGACCAGGATCGTCTCCACAGGACGGAACTCTTCAACGGTCAAAGGCATCGCATCGACTTGAAATTTGGTATGCAAATGTAGTTTGGGTGGCAATACAAGCACATTCATCAAAAAAAACTTGTATTAAAAATTATTTTTTTACCAAAAACTTATTTGACACATTTATTCTAAGTTCGGACACAAAGATAGAGACAGCCGCTTGTTAGTCTCGACAAGGGTCTAGATTACCGCCGCCGGCTAGCAGAGTGCACTGGCACGGGACAATGCGACGAATTTGAAATATCACACGCTTCCACTTTTTGGTAGAGTGCAAAGTGAAGTAAAACCGAATGAGAAGTTCCTTTGCTGATACAAGGTTAATTCGCTACAACATTCCCTGCAATTACCAAAATTGGTACACTCTTTCTCGCTAATCCTGCCGCGAAGCAGCAGTGCTTGCACTGTTGTGTTTCGGCGTGGAGAGTAAGACAGCCGGTGAAATTACTGGCACTTGAGGTATCCCATCTTAGGCCTCTAGGTTGGCAAAGCATATGCAATACCCCTGGTGTTGCAGATGTTTATGGGCGGTGGTGATCTCTTACCATCAGGAGACCCACTTGCTCGTTTTCCATCCAGTCGAATAAAAAAAACTAGTACTGATCGACAGTTTAATATTTAGGTATCGATAATCCTTATTTTATAATTGCATATCTAATATGCAAAGCCATGACTTTGCTTAGGTACCTATAGATATGCAATAACATCGTCTTTGACCGTAAGTCACCGTGGCTACTATGGTAGCTAAGTTTGACTTATAGTCAAACTTAGAATGACAATAATAATAAAAATGACAATGAAAACGTGGGTAGTTGTCTTCCGGAAAAAGTTTCACCGAGGAGTCGCGCGAGCAAAGCGGTGGCGCGCAGTACGCGTCTTGGTGCAGACGGGTGCTCCTTGAGGAAGGACTACATATTAGTCCGAAACATTTCGAGATAAACTAATTTAAAGTCGTGAGTTATCCACTTTATGTTACTTGAGTGAGTCTCATGGTAGTTTCGTGTTTAAAGGATACATTTTATATTGGAAAACTGATGCATAATTCACGTGAGTTAGCTATAAACGAATTCTTCTTAGATGAATTTGCGGGCAACAGCTAAAACTTTATTATTAGTTCTAAATAATTATATAAACAAATCTTATGACTCACCTGACTCCTCAATGCAGTCCAAATACTTTGGTCTAGTAATTGTATTGTGAAGACAAGGAGGAAGTATTTTGCAAAATTCCCACAGAATTATTATATTGTACAAAGTGGTCCCAGCCGCGGGCACAAACTCTTTGTATAATAAGAGACAAACTTATAATATAAATGCTATCGAAATTGTCCTTTCTCCATGAAAAGAGAAGACATAACTCTGTTCAAAGCAGTTCCATAACGATTTAAAGAGATTTTATTCTGAAAGAGTCTTAAAATGGTTACCAACATCATCGTAGGTTATAGAGCATTGTAAATAATCGGCTTTGTCCATAAGTTTTTAATTTCAGCGCAATTAATGTAGTCCAGCCAGTGGAAAAAAACTAAATATTAAAAATACTAAAAACAGCCAGACGTAGCATTTATGCCAGTTTAAAATTGCACCTAATGGCAAGCAGTGGGCGGAATGAGTGGGCAGACCGCCAGTGTTCAGTGCTGCTGATTGGGCCAATTTTCTACTTTTCTACTTGAAAATATCAAAGTTATAGTTAATTTTAGTTTGTCGTAAAAATAGAAGCAGTTTTATTCTGTCAAAGGCAGAAAGGATAACGTTTGTGAGTATAACGTTTTTGTTACTATTCGTGGTTTAAGACAATTAGGTATTGAAATAGCTACCATGTAAAGAATACCATGATGTCGTTTTAAAAATTCTCATTACATATAACTTTAGTAAAGTCGTGCATATTCAACTCATGGGGCTTACGCCACGAAGCGCTACACACTAGCGATTTGCGGGTGAGTTGAAAGCAAGGGCGAGCGCGCAGCGAGTTTGCTGCGAGCACGTAACGGTTTCGCCGCGAGCGCGCAACGATATCGCCGTGAGCGGCCAACGATGTTGCTGCGAGCGCGCAGCGAGTTAACTGCGTATAGCGCCAAAAACGGCATATTGTAGACTCTCGTACAATAATAATAGGGCGCCTTCGGCGCTATACGCAGCTCACTCGCTGCGCGCTCGCAGCGCGCTCGCAGCGACATCGTTACGGACTCGCAGCGAACTCGCTACGCGCTCGCTCTCGCTTTCAACTTACCCGCAAATCGCTAGTGTGATAAGGCCCTAAAATCTTGTACAGTCGAGTTCTTAAGCTTCTGAGAAAAAAAATGATCAAAAATATGTGAACACGACTCTATTAAATTGTTAACGGCGTAGGAGCGTGTTCAGATATTTTTGGTGAAATTTTTGCTCAAAAGTTTACGAATTCGTACAGTCGAGCGTCTTATAGCATGTTTCGTCTTATAGCGTGTTTTATTTGTCTCTGTGCAGGCTAAAGATACGTAGAAATATCTAGAGTTGTACGAGAGTATTTCTTAAAACACTGCCATTATTATTGCGAAGCCTTCGCTTCAAAAACTAATTCAATAATTTTATTATTTATTGCACCTAAGGATTTTGTGAACATGTGTGACGTAATGTTATCGTAAATTTTAATGTAATATATGCTAAGCGCACCATGCTTATGCGATTAAAGACACTTCAGCTTGTAATTTTAGTACGTTTATGTGTCTGTTCATATAATTAAGAGCTGTCATACAAACGTCTTATCATAAAAGTGTTTTGGCTTTGGCGCACCGGGTATACGCCTTGAAATTAAACAAAGAAAAATCTACGACTAAAAATACTTATATTTAGTGCACTATAGGACTGGGCTGAACATGTCTGCCGAATACACCCATAACGATGAGTTGAAATCGCTACCCGTTGGGTTTCGTGGGATGTCCATACAGCAAGATTGAAATGGTGATGACGAGACGATATAAAATAGAGTAGCAGGAGGTTATTTACACACACGAGTGGTGAAAGGGGAGGCCTTTGCCCAGCAGTGGGATACTAAATAGGCTATAAAACCTGTTCAGAAGTACAGCACAGATAAATTAACAATACTGTAAGTAGAGTCATGTGGGGTAAATGTACGCAGTGAGTAAGTGTACGCAATCACATACATTTCGGACTTTCAGATTGCGTACAATTACCCACTGCGTACGTTTACCCCACATGCTCTACACATAGAAACACAGTAAAAGAAAACAAAAGATAAATTAAAATTAACGATAACGCTAAAGCGTGACAGCGATATTTTGGAGAAAATAATGATTATACTCCTTATTTAATTTAAATGTTTCGTGAGCGTGCGAATTTTGCGTGACATGACAAAGTTGATTGGCTCAAGTATCGCACAGAGCTGAATACAAACCTTTTTCAAGTGGAAGTAATACTTATAAGGGGGTGCGAAAAATCAGAACGCTTTGTATGACAGCCTGTTAGCTTCAAGATCCTCTTTGCTGAGGATTTTATGACGTCACACGTGACTTTAAACGCTTCATAAGCCTAACGTTTATTACCTACTGGAGTATATTTTGAAAGTTGTCGAATTAAATTAAGTTTGTCGTAAAAAGTTTTATCCTTCCCGCTGCTGTGGGGCGTGTGGCGTACGCTTTACGCACAATTACGCCAAAAGGGATGGAAGTTTTTGAATTACGCCACGTTCTGCTTGGATAGCGTAAAAATCGAAGAAATAGTAATCTATTACTCAAATAGAAGTTGGAACGTTTATTTCTAAATAAGAGTTTTTAGTACGTATTTTTGCATAGAATCGGGTTAACGTTATTGCGAGGGAACTTGACCATTTCAAGAGTACCCAAAAATATATCTTATCCCAAGTTGCATGTATACCTAGAGATCTTAAGTGTGTGTTAAGTTTCAGCAATATTTTTTTCAAGCTAAACGTTTGCATTCATGGTTATTTGTGAGACTACATTTTAAATTTTAAATTAAGAACGATTTTTGGTAGGTTATTAACAGTTAAATTATAAGAGCTATCATGATTTAAAACGTAAGACATTCAACGTTCTCGTTATTATTCAAAGATATTGCAATTAAAAAAAAATCTTGAATAACTTGGTAGACATGGCAACTCAAATTTGGTTAAAAAACTCTCAATCTGGACCATCAATAATCAGATACACCCTCACTCGCACACGTAGATCGTAGATATATAAAGGTGATAAAGGTCAAGTCAATAATTTGACTACTTTATTAACAAGAATCTTGCTCAAACATTTATTTGAGATATTTTCGGGTTAACCACTTAATTGTTGGCGTGCTGCCAAATATCTGTACCTTTATTTTGATAAATGAACCAAAGAAAAAGCGATGAAAATCAATAGTGCGTACTTGCAAAACGAAAGAAAGGCCCCAGCAGAACATTTTTTGATATGGTGCCTGTATAGAAATACCAGTCGAGAGAAGTAAAATTGATGCTGATACTTATGCTTAAAACGAAATATTATTTGTTATTAATATTTACAACAACCAACCAAGCACACAAAACAACCAAGTAATGTTTGTTTGTTTGTTTATACTCTTTATTGTACAAAAAGGAATAACAAAAAGGTTAGTAATAAACCCATATCCAAAATAACATGCAATGAATACTGCCAGGAATCTGTAATAGCCTCTTCAACAAAGGTATAAAGCCCGGTTAACGTTTATCTGTCGTGTTGTGTCGTGACGCATCAGAACGGGATCGGTTTCATATATTTTATATGATTGCGTTCACATTTTATCTGATGCAGTGTGACATTTTATGTTATGACGGCTTGTGTTGTGTCGCATCACAAGCATAGAGAGAAAGAGAGATAGACAGAGAGCATCACGAGACAGCACGATAAATGTGAACCGGAGTTAATGTTTAGCTCAATCGTTTCTGGGGCTTTTTAATATCGGCTCGGTACAGAAGACTCACTCCTTTGATCTGAACGAAAGTTCAAAAGTTAAAAATAAAGTTGTGCAAATACTTGTGATGTATAGATATCATTTAATAATAAAGAAAGAAATATAGAAAGAAAGAATACATTTATTTACCTAAATTCGGCACAACAAAAATAAATAAAATAACAGCTAAAAAACAGACAATCTTATACAATCTTATATATTGTAAATCTGTTTAAAAAAATATACCTTGGTGAGCTTCTTGCCGGATTCTTCTCAACAGAGGTTTTTCCGAACCGGTGGTAGATTTTTTTGACATTCATAAGTGCTTGTTATAGCCTAAATTGAATAAAGATATTTTGACTTTGCCTGATTAGGAAATGTTTTGTTTTTGGACATGTGTTAAATTTTCTTACTAACTTTAAAAAAAAAATGCCAACCAATATTTTACAAAAACATGTTCACATAATAGGACATCACATCATCAGAAATATCAGTTTAATCTTTCGAAAGAGTAAAAAACTAAATTGCATTTTTTGGAGATGTGTCCTTTTGAATTAGGACGGCAGTGTATTGCAGCACTGTCGTATTCACGGATGCATCATTGAAATTTCAAACGACCGTCGATTTTTCCCCGTAACCCCCTTTTAAAGTTTGGCGGGATATTCATGTTTCGATTTTGCTTTGGTGAAATATTTAATTGCAATAAATCACATAATAATACCGTAAATAAAACTTAAATATAATGCTGTAAATTTTAATTGATTTATTGTGAAGGAATATTAATTTAATTTGAACAAAATTTAAAATAATTATTGAAATAGATACGTTTTTAATACGAAGGTACAAACTAAAATACATATTAAAACCCAAGACCATTTTCTAATAAGTAAATGGAAATATAAACTAATATATTTTTTATCCATTACCTGACCAAGATACGGTTAACCGGTTAACCTTTAATTATTAAAATATATTAAAATTTTATAAATGTAATTCTTACTCTAACACATTTGTTATTTTTTACAAATAATAACTTTGTATAATTTTGAACTCTTCAATATTGAAATTATAGATAAATACCAATGAGCACCTAGTTTTGACTATGAAACCACAAAATTTTTAAAATATATTTTTCTTTAAATTGCTATAAAAAATCGAAAATAATTCATTTCCCCAACTACCTAAACAATCAAGCACTATAGCATTAATTACTTAAGGGGATCCCATGCCCCAATGACCTTCGATCTGAATTCCTTAGTTTTCTAATGATTTTTGTAGCTTATTATATTAACAACAACGGCTTAAAGCAATATAGTATCCCATATTTACTTCAAAGTTCATTTTTTTCGAGATATTTGGCAACAAAGTTGAACAATTTTAGGCCAAAAAACTGGTTTTCTGGCCATAACTTTTGTTTTAATTAGTTTCAAATGAAAACCCTCGACCACTTTTTAGAGACGTCAAAGACGAACCCAAATATGTAGATTTCGTATATTATGTTAGATCTTTCACGTCAATAGAGATACGAAATAAGTGTTTTTTCAGACAATGTTTAAAAAAATCATACAAAATTAAGTATTCATTTTTTCAAAATGCGGGACAGGACATAAAAAATTGGAGAACCGATAGCCGTTTGACTTATAATTCTATCTGTAGTGCAAAAGTAGCAGATACGATTCAAAACCTGTCAAAAATCGATGAAAACCTCGGGTAGCCCCTTAAAAAAATTGTTTAAAATAGAACCAAACATCTGAAAAAAATCTGTCAAAAAATCCATGTTTTAACCCGCCACCTGCCCACAGTACTCTACCGTACGTACTCCATCACCGGTATTTCCACAAAATTTACGCCATTCCACGAAGTATTCGTTCCAACGCTTTGTGGTTGCGGACATGAAAAGTGTACACTTTTCTATTAAATTTTGCGCCTTTTCACGCTGTGGCCCGAGCGCGGTGCCGTGTGCAATCCTTTTGACATTACGCTGGAGTGCAGTTGGATTTATATTGAATGTGTTATTATTCCTGTCGTTTGTATTTTATAACAGTCATCAGAAAGAAAAACCGTTGAATCTTGCACACTCGTCTTTAGTGTTTTTCTTTAAAGTATTCAAATATTTTAAAAAAAAACTAAAATCGAATACTACCTACGTATACTACTAATACTATCATAATACTAACTACTATGTATACTATGTTTGCTAGTAATGATTTTTTTACTTGCATTTACATCGATATTTCTCTAGAAGTTTAAAATTTCTCCGCTTCTGTTATACCTCTCATCAATTTTCGTACAACATCACCTTTTTTATTTTACGATATTACCCACGAGAATACTGTTCGGTTTATAAATGACTTTACCTAGTTCTTTTACCACGGCCTCAACTGCACCAATACCTCAGAATAAATAATGCGTACGCCCATTTGGTTAAGTCATGCAATGTAGTATCCTCGTAAACTTCGCTCCCAGTTGTTCCTCTTGTTTAACAGCATTAAGTCTTCAGAATATTGTGCGAGATCTCAAACACGAGTCAGTCCATTTATCATAAAGAACTGTATTTTACGTGTATCGTTCAAATCAAGCGTGGAGTTGTTCAATAAATTTGTTCAAGTTTGTTGGTAAAGATAATAAATTAATTAATCTTTATTTTAAATATTATAAATGTTAGTGATTAATTAACTTAACATCAATGGCTAATACTGTTAATTAAATAAAAAAAACCCGGCCCGGCCCGGTCGGACACGCCCAAAATAGGATTCCGTAGCCTTTACGAAAAAATTAAGTAATATTTTTCTAAGGATTTCGTATTTATTACGGAATCTTCCAAGTTTAGGTATATTTCATACCTTCGGCTACTATTTACTGTTAAACTACTAATAATTCTCAAGCAAACTTAGCCGTAATAGTTTTCCTTGAAAGTTTGATATACTTACTACCATCCTGAATTTTTTCAAATTTTTCTACCCACCTGTTTAGATTTTAGAGGGGGGGACGCTCGATTTTAATGAAAATTTGCACTTTAAAGTTGAATACTTTCGCAAAAAAATCAATGAATCGAAAAATCATCTTAGCAAGCCCCTAATGGTTTTAAAAGACCTATCTAACGATAACCCACACTAATAGGTTGGATGAGAAAAAAAAAATCAGCCCCACTTTACGTCTATGGGAGGTACCCTAACAATAAATTTTTTAGGTTTTTTATTATAACATTTTGTCAGCATAGTTTACATATATATATCCGTGCAAAATTACAGCTTTCTAGCATTGATAGTCCCTGAGCAAAGCCGCGGACGGACAGACAGACATGGCGAAACTATAAGGGTTCCGTCTTTGCCATTTTGGCTCCGGACACGCTATCCGACGTGGAAACGCCGCGGGCGTTGTGGGCACCTGTAGGCCGAGAATAGCAAGAGGCGGGTTATTTGACTATATTGTTACTTTTTACTTAAATTACGTCAAAGTTTCTTGATTTTATCTTCTTAAAATAGTATTTTAAAAAAACACCACGACCAAATTTCAACTGTAACCAGCACCACACGGCTAGAAACACTACTCAGTTTCATCACAGAAATGATAATGGTACGAGTGGGTTTCAAAGTATGTTTCACTAAAAGCGGTAAAGAAGCGAAATATAACATCTTCAGGAAGCACTCAATAAAAACTTGAAATCTAGAGTCACTGCAGTGTGTTTGTACACAGATAACTCACGTAATATCCGGCAGTCATCCAAGCACTGAAGTGTCTAGCGTACCTATAAACGCTCAGCGCAACCAACCTAAATAGACCCGTCTTGTCTTCATGTGTATTAACTCGTACGCTCAACACAGACACAAAGACGAGATACACCACAGCTCCACTTCAACTGGTTAGTGTATGCGTCTACTATTCCGCGCAAAATTGTTTTGTGCAAACGCCAAAGGAGAATCAGTCGTGTTCAAAAACGATTAGAGTGCAGATGCTAAGGATAATGGTTCTGCAGCGTGCAACCACATACCATTGAAATGGATCTCAATTTTACACGATGCACTCGTAGTGTTAACAAGAAAATAATTTAGTTAGACTAATTCGATGCTGTTCATTTTATATTATATTAAACTAGCTTTTGCCCGCGGCTTCGCCCGCGTGGAATTTGGTTATCGCGAGCCGTTCCCTCGGGAACTGTGCATTTTTCCTGGATAAAAAGTAGCCTATGTCAATGTCACTCTCTGGTCCATAAACTATCTCTATGCCAAGAATCATGACGATCCGTAGCTCCGTTGCGATGTGAAATACTGACAAACATACAAACACACACCACACTTCCGCATTTTATGATATTTTAGTATGGATATCTCTCTTTTGAAGCTCTTTTGAAGTGCGTTTAATTTTATTTTATGGTATAGGGGGAAAACGAGCAGACGGATCGCCTGATGGTAAGCGATTACCGTCGCCCATGGACACCTGCAACACCAGAAGAGTCACAAGTGCGTTGCCGGCCTTTAAGGTAGGAGTACGCTCTTTTCTTGAAAGCTTGAAGGTCATATCGGTCCGGGAATACCGCAGGCGATAGTTCATTCCAGAGTTTTTAATCTAAAAGTAGATATCAAACGTTAAAAAACTGCCATGAAAAAAAAAGAAACACATTCCACATGAGATCAAGGCAATGGCGGCAGCTTATGGACTAGGTCAGCTGGTGACAGAATTTATGGAGACAGTTTAGTTTTTTTGTGTAGAGATTAATTATTTTAAGTGATTTAATTTAAAAATCGGAATAAAGGTTTCTATTATATTATTATTAATATATGAAACTGGCTTGTGCACACATAGTAAAACACACATATAATAAGGGCTACAGAAAACCAGCGCGTTGCACACATAACATGTGGCAACACATTGCTGTTAGTGAAAAAAAAAAATTTTTAAAACTTTAAACGGTTTATTTCAATAAAAATTGCATAATTACTTGATTAACCTTAGCTTCTAATCTTAAATTAAAAAGATTTTTTTGAGTTAAGGAGTTCTAAAATTTTTGTACAATGTGATCCTAATATAATCATTCTCATATTGCTATACCCACTCAATTTATCTTGACATTCGGAACTTCACGGTGAAATTTGCACACGCTTTTAAACGAAGCAAAGAAACTATTAAAAACTGTGTTAACTTTTACAATAAAAACATAACAGATGCCGCTAATAAATGTACATTGTAGGTATTTTTAGTCCAATTGTGTTCGAAATACTGAGAAACGTGTGTTACAATTGACCGCTAATCCAAACCCTAAATCAAACGGAGCATAAATAAATAAACCGCAACAAGCTCGGACGCGACACCCGTCGGAACCCTGTCGCTCGTGTAGGCTCTTTTTGGTGTCCGGTCGTATCACTATGTAACTTAGTTTTAGTGTTTTAATCTTATTACAGTCTGTAAAGTGATGGTGCTGAAGGAACCAAAATAAATCTATCTTTATTTCTGTCTACGTCCTTTAAATACTTTTGAAATGAGAGCATTGCATTATCAATTCAAAGGGTAGGTATAGATGAAAAACATCTTGTTACAGTAGTTTTTAGAGTTGTTTTATGGTATATAGCAATCAAGTTGGCTAGAACAACAGAATCAACCAATTACCCATGGAGATGGACATTGCAGTAAGACCCACTTAGGTACACCCTGGGCCAAATTATCCTTAGATGAAATGTAACAGCCTATGCACTAAAGGCTTCCTAGGTATTGTAGATGTCATTTACCAACTACTTAAGGACACCTAAAGATATAAAAGTTCCCCTAATAAAGAATCTCAGTGGAGGAAACGAGTTCTTGAGTGGAGACGGCGTCTCGGCAAACGTAATCTACGAAAGCTGCTGGTAGAAGCTAGATGCATCGAGCCGAGAACAGAGCGCAATGGTGCTCATTAGAAGAGGCCCATGTTCTTCAGTGGAATCCCTATTTTTTTCTTATTTAAACTAAGCATCTGTTAAATTTTCTCTTAAATGTCACTAATATATCTGTACTTCTGCTGATAATGATGATGTTTTAGTTTTCCGACATAATTTGCTAGATAGAGTTTTGATAAATTAAAAGAAAAGCGATTCACCTTTTAACGATTGTTTTATATTTGATCTAGTGATATTTTAAAATGAATCAGTTTTTAGACCTTGCTGCGCCATTTATTTGTTTATTTTTAAATATATTTAATTAATTGTAACTCATACACACACTCACACGTCATTAACATGAACGCGTCCATACTCTGGCAACACATCCCTCCTTTCCTATCCCACTACCATTGGGCACCGAAATTCGATCGAAGAACGAAGAAAACAAATGACTCGAGACGACGCTATAATTTTGTACAAACGCTAAATAAACTCTTAATTCGCAAAACACTTTAAAAAACTCTCAACTTTAAAATCTGTGCAGTGAAGTGGTGATGAACATTTTTGTGCCGTTTAGAATAATTCCTGTGTCGTGGAAACTCAATTGCTGGAGAAAGCAGCATCCCGGTGTTCAAGGTCCTTATGCCCTGCCCCTCCAAGACCGTTAAATAATCAAGAACGCTCGTTAACCTACAAAATAGGTACATTGTAACTCAATGAGATAGAAGAATATTTGAATACCTTCCAGGCGAATTTGGTTGATTTAAAATTTTGCCGTAACATGGCTCCGATTCCACCAGAAAAATCGGAAGCTAAGACAAATAGAGGACTTAAATAATGCCTTGTAAGAACGAGCTTAGCAAAACAATCGCGGCATACAATAAACATGAAGGCTCATGGCTCAGGCTCATCAGTTACCTTGGCAACACCCGACGTTAGTGGCGTAACTGCTAGCCATTTGTATACTTCGTCCGAAAGAGAAATGACGGGATTCCCGCTAGGCGGTGAAAAGAGGCGATTTAGAAAAATAACTCAAACGGCATTACTCGTTACTCTGTTTGCGATAAATCAATGTTCTGAACACGCAAATTTTGTCTGTTTTTGGTGTGTTAACATTGACCCTTAGTTAGTGACACCTGTACTAATCCTCGTAAGTCCTGACTTTTTTTTTTAATATACGTAGTTCTACAGACTGAGCCAAGCTTCAGTAATTTTGTAAGAGGTTTCAACAACCAAGTTAAAATTTTATTAAAAAAAAATGTATTCGGCATTCCTACCCGGTAAGTTCTCGAATGGAGAACACGGATCGGCAAGCGCAGCGTAGGACGTCCACCAACGATTTGGACGGATGACCTAGTTAAAGCCGCGGGTTCACGGTGGATGCAAGCCGCTTCCAACCGAAGCAACTGGAGGTCCAACAGTGGACGTCCAACGGCTGAGATGATGATGATGATGACCTGGTACTTAAACACGGCCGTTATACTCTTACAATTATTTCATACTTAATAAATTTCGCAAAGACTTACGAGGACATACCAGGCTATACATACAAGTCTGTACTAATCTATACTTACTAATCTACGCTAATCTATAACAAGGTAAGTACAGTACGTACCTACACGTCACAATCAATGTATCAATGGTGGCACATTCTTGGTCATTCTATGTATTATTCCGGATGATTTGTTAGTCTACGTTTGTTATGGTTAAATCTTGTAACTTGTGCTTACGAACTATCTTTAAAGGCATTGATAAGTAGTTTGGATAACAATAAAAGTTTTGAACTTGAAACTATCGTGAGGAAATGAAAGTTGATCCGGATAATTATCTCACGTTCTAAATCGAGTTTAACTCTACATTTTTCGGGCTGCATCAAAAAAGCTTTAATTTTTATTTTTACATGAGTTTTTTAATGCTACATCTGATTAAAAGAAACAAATGATACTGCATTGATAATAAAGTTCCAATAGGCTCTCTAATATTGTACTGTAACAAAAATTTAAAGGTAGATAACACAACTCTAATTCACTTAGCCAAAACACTTTAAAAATTCATCCAATATTTAAAGCAAAAGCCACTTTCAATTTGCGGCGTCTTCACAAGGACAACAGGGTGACTTTTTTCCACTTCCATTTTCGCATTATACTGGCAAACACTGCCTTTTTCATAAAACGTCACTCTGAAGTCTTCAAGTGTTCTGAAAAAAAGGGTTCTACACAAATGATAAATGACAGCGACAACAAATTTGCTTTGAAGCAGGCCGAGACAAAGGTTTCCTAGCACAATGATAATTTATAAATGTGACGTTTCGAGAGAATGCTTAAATTTTGCTGTAGTCGGTTAGCAAGACGTAGCTATTGTAGCTGTGTATTACTCAAACGAGATAAAAAGAATTATTTATCTAACGTTTTTACATTATTCTGATAATGAAAAAATTCGAGCTTATTTTTCCGGCCATGTTTTTTTTACCAGACAGATGTCAGCTTTAAGTGCCGTCTCTACTCTAATTATACAGAAAACGGGCGATACGTCCTGTAGCGTCTACATACCTAGTAGTCCAATGCACTGGCATGGATGACTGTTTTCTTACGCTGGACCGGTGTCCATCGCACCGAGGGGAGACGGCGATGCATCCGGCGAAAGGTCGCGGACAAGTGTCCGGTGGATGTAAAGAAAGAAAGAAAGAAAATACATTTATTCACAACACAAGACACAACAATAGTATTAAGTACAAATAGACAACACGTAGGGAAGTATGTGTCATTGCGGTTGTGAATCGGACACTGGCTCAGCATAATGCTGAAGCGTTAATAATAAACACCCCAGCGCTGATTTTCAGCCAGCACTGTTCCGCATGTACACACACGTTCATTATGAGCCATACAACAATGTTTAAGAATTACGATGCCAATATTGAACACTTAGATTACATTTACTTACTTACTTACTTCGCCGGTAGCGACCCAAAGTGGATCTTGGCCTCCGACACAAAACTCCGCCAATTGTTCCTATCCTGTACAACAAGCGCCAGTCTGCCACCTGCATGTCGCACAGGTCTTTTCGGACTTCATCCAGCCAGCGACACCTAGGCCCTTCCGATTGGCCGTCTTCCAGTCGGTTGTCCCAGGTATGCTCTCTTGGCCGCACGATCCTCTCCCATTCTCTCCACGTGGCCGAGCCAACGAAGCCGCGCAGACTTGCTCTCGCCTATAATGTTGGGCTCGCCCACCAGGTTTCCACATCCACATTTCTCTGACACGCCAGGCTCCATCCACTTGTCTTGTAGGTCCCAGAATCTTCCTGTAGATCTTCCTCTCCGCCACTAATAGCTTATTCTCTTCTTTCAGTGTTAGCGTCCAAGCTTCGCACCCATACATTAAGATTGGCCTTAGATTACATTTAATTAATGTAATTTTAATTTAGTACTTTTGGAAATGTATCTGCCACTGCTGATTTTTGTCGGTAAATTAGTTTCTGTGCACTGGCAAACCTAAGAATGAAGAGGACTAGAGAGGAGGTATTCTGCAGGACACTCGACAACGGCCGTTGAGCGGGATTGGGTATCGAGCTGCCGGGGGACCTTAACTTAAGTGCGAAAGTAACGTCGTGGGATCAAAAATACAAGCTGTAAGTATCAGTGCTGTATAAAATAAAATAAACTGCGACTCCAGTGGTCTGCTGCCATGCTGAACAAAGGCCTCTCCTTTAGAACGCCACAATGAACGATAACTCACCATTTTCATCCAACAGTTGCTCGCAACTCCGTTTGCCTTGGTTTTCCTTAGTATGATTTCATAAATACAAACATTGTTATATTATCTCTATACGCCAGCTTTGTCCGAGAGACATTTAAAATTAAGTGTTTATTTTAAAACTAATTTTCAGATTATTATTTTCTATTTTAACTTGGCTCCAATTGTAAAAAATATACATTAATATAAAACTCTTTCCCCGACGCAACAAGAGGGGTGTTATATGTTCTGTCTGTCTGTGTGTCTGTGGCTAGCTCGTAAACGGGTAGACAGATTTGAATGCGGTTTTTTTATTTGAAATCAGGTTTTTTAGCGATGGTTCTTAGACATGTTTCATCAAAATCGGTTCAGCCGTTTTTTAAATATTGAACTTTGAAGTGACAAAGTCGGAGTTTTCCAACTTTTGTTGGTTAGGTTAGGTTAGTTAACTAATTACAGCTAACGCTTTTAACGTAGGTCTTGATCACGGGACCTGCATTTGACAGCTGGTAGGAGCTCGAAAGATTAATCTATAATTATTTAACACGATAATATCCGAAATTTACGGACAAAAATGTTGTTTGTGTGTGTTCTTTCTTACAGTGTGAAGGTGGAGGAACTGCATGAACACACATTTCATGCGTAAACGTAGATCAAGGTCGCGGGTGAGCAAAGTAATTGCTTTAGTTTATTAAAAATGTTGTAATGTATGCTATCTAATACCATCATCGTCATCCCAGCTTATTTTACGTCCTACTGCTGGTACAGGCCTCCACTCAGAATGAGAAGGCATGGGTTGTAATTCACACGCGGGCCCAGTGTGGATTGAGAACTCCACACACACAGAGTCTCTTCTCAACAGAGGTTTTTCCGAACCGGTGGTAGATTTTTTTTGACATTCATAAGTGCTTGTTGTAGCCTAAATTGAATAAAGATATTTTGACTTTGACTTTGACACTATCGAATTGCTTCGCAGATTTGTGCAGGTTTTCTAACGATGTTTTCCTTCGCTGAAAAGCACGTGGTAAATTTCAAATTAAATTTTGCACTTGAATTTGGAAGACTTCTGGGGTGCGAGGCTGGTTTGAATCCACGATCCTCTGCTTGAGAGGCCAAAGGTACAAGGTAGGTAATGTAATAGTAATGTGGACAGTAAGAGTTGTGATTTTTATTAGTTTCGATAGATGCCACTATTTGCCACTATTCGCGACGTCGTCTCTGTTTGTTTTGTCCAAATAAACAGAGATGGCATCACATTTATTAAATAAATAAATATCACGGGACAATTCACACCAGTTGACCTAGTCCCAAAGCTTAGCAAAGCTTGTGTTATGGGTACTAAGCAACAGATAAATATAATTATATAGATATAGATACATACTTAAATACATATTAAACACACAAAACCCGAGAACAAACATTCGTATTTTTCATACAAATATCTGCCCCGACACGGGAATCGAACCCGGGACCTCAAGCTTCGTAGTCAGATTCTCTAACCACTAGGCCATCTTGTCGTCACTATTGCCATTATTGCCACATAAAAGTGATTATAACCATACTGATATTTTTCATCAAAAGTATAATAGTTATGTGGCCGCAATAAGAAGCACTTTGTAGTTGTTTAGTGACTGTTTTCTGCATGTTTTCAAGGAATTAGGTTTGTCATGTCATCATTCCTTTCGTTTGTTGTTTAACTTACTTTGTTTACTTTGTGCATAATATTTTCCTAATAAGTGCAGACATATCAGTGAAAACTTTACTGGCTCATGATTTACCTGCATGTATACTAGCTTCATGTATGATTGTATTGCTGTTTGTTTTCCTCAATAAAGAAAATAAAATAATAAAAAATATTAATTAGTGGTGAAACAGCGGGTAAATAAAGCGGGTTGTTGTTGACTAGACACTACTAGGGGAAATTTATGCAACACGCTGGTACAGTGATAAAAAATGCGGATAATCGAAGAGTATCCGCATTTTTTAATCTTTGATTTCGTATAGTAAAGGAATCACATAACTCAATAAATAAAAAAATAAGCAAGCAGCGTTTTAAGTTCGTCGATGGAAAGAGACAGCAGTATATTTGTTGCGGCCGTGAATAAACAATTTGAGTGAATAACCTGTGGACCTGTATCAAAGATGAGTTATCTAATAGAGTGAAAATGTCATCAAATTGATTCGGAAAAAATGGCTTAGCCTCTGAGGCGATTACTATACAATTTAGGCAATTATAATATTGTGAATTATATTTAATCAATCCGCAGCATAATGAATAACACTCATTTTTTCAGCAGGAAAAAAATCTACAATTCTACTAGGTAACATAAAATGGTATTACTATACATGAGCTCTCAGAGACGTGATTTCTAAAACCAAAATAATAAAACTTCCTTCCTTATGATCAGGAGCTGAACCGTTGTTTATTTTTATTTTTATAATTGCCATATATCATTGTAAGGGATAAAGGAAAAACTATCACGAAAACCAATGCACTACTACTACCGACTACGGTGGAAATTATAAATTACTTATAAGTTGCAGAATTTAAAGGCCAGCATAGCCTATTGGTTGATTCTTCTACGACATGTATACATAATATTATAAACCTGTACCTTTATACGTACTAACTAATAGTGAGCGTTAATACCAAAAGTTTCTGCAATATTTATCCTCATGCGGTTACGTTCGGACGCAAGATAAGATTCATTTGATTATGCGATAGGAAGCAGTGAATTATTTTGCTAATTAATACCTATACATCTTTCGCACATCTCATTCTTCGCCATGGATTTGTGGTTGTCAGTTATTAGTACGGTGTTTTTAGCGTTCTGTGTTTACGCTGGTAAGTATTTTTTTTAGTTTCCTCGCTCAATCATGTTTATTGTCTGGTTTTTCATATAATCAATTTGTTGTTGTTTAATTCTTATTACAAAGAGGATGAAGCTCAGCTTTATGCTAGACGATGTCATGCATTTTTTATTGAGCTTATTCAATTTTATATTTAGTGAGATCTAAAATATTCTAAGATATTTTTTTTATATGGATATCAGGAATATGTAAGACGGGATGTAATATTAATTATTACTATTTATATATAGCCATTCTAAACTAAAAATACATGAGAAAAAACTAAAATTGAGACGGTATCGGACCAAGGATTTCGACACCAAATGGGACAAAGTCACATAAATTGTAATACGTCTTTGTCCCATTTGGTGTTGAAATCCTTTTTAATAATTAAAATTAACTAATTTCTTGCTATGGGAACTACAAACTGAAACATAGATGCACAGAAAAACCAGAAAAAGAGACCAGCGCTGGGAATCGAACCCAGGTCCTCAGCATTCCGTGCTGCGTGCCGCTGCACCACCACTGGACAGGAATACAGACACATATTTCTCCTATGCACCACATATCTCAGCTTGTTTGTTTCTTATTTAGTCACTTAAGCAGCGACACTAGCGACATCTATGCTTTAGCCCTCATCGAGAAACTTTCAGCACTCCATTGGAACTAACCGCTCACCTTCACTCAGAGAAAGTACTAAGAGAGTTCGCGAATCCAACTCGCCCTTGGCCGAATTTTTAAAGAAGATATCCCATTTTACAGAAAACTGTACGACGCCGAATGGGAAACCTGGACAATGCCAGCCCCTCCAGGACTGTGGGTTCCTGAGAGAAATATCCACTAAACCCACCAACGAAGGACTTTATCTGCTAAGACAATCGGCATGCGCAGCGGATGGATCCACACAAAAGGTAAATCCTACTATTAATATTATATAACTTAACCAGCTCTGACCTCAGAACTTAGTTTAAACTAGTTCGAATGAAACATTGCCAATCATCGCAAGAAAACTCGCTTTTACGTGAAAAAAACTACACCAAAATCGGACAATGCGTTTGAGAACTACGATGCCACAGACAATTAAACATGATATTTAATTCAATTCAATTCAAGTCATTTATTTCAGGAACTATAAAAAAATATTTGCTCACCCGCGACCTTATGATAGCTAAGCTTATACAAGATGCTTATGTTTATGCTTATTTTTAAGCCTCGACGCAAAAACATGGGTGTTATAATTTTGACCGCTATGTGTGTCTGTCTGACTGTCTGTCTGTGGCACCGTAGCTATATAGCCGTAGCTGTATAGGGCAGACCGATTTGAATGCGGTTTTTTTTATTTGAAAGCAGGTTTTCTAGCGATAGGTCTTTGATATGTTTCATTAAAATCGAAAATACAAACTGAGACATGGATGCACAGAAAAACCAGAAAAAGAGACCAGCACTGGGAATCGAACCCAGGTCCTCAGCAATCCGTGCTGCGTGCTACAACCCCATACACCACTGCTGGACAGGAATCTAGACATTTTTTCCTATGCATACATATCTCAGGTTGCTTATTTCTATTATGCTACTTAAGCAGCAGCACTAGCGACATCTATGTTTCGTCGAGGGACGTCACACTCTTTCGGAACTAACCGCTCACCCAGACAAGAGATGTCGCTATTAAGCAATCAAATTATATTAGCCCGCTTTTTGCATCGGGGTTTGCAAGCGGTAACCATTAGAACACACACATGAATTGAAATTCTGGGATTTTAGTATATCCTTCGGAAATCCCTAGAAATTACATCGTGGTCTCCAATTAACGTTGCGTAAGGAACCCATTAATTTTGCATTAATTTATATCAGTCCGTTCGCAAAAAAATGTGTGTGTGCAACTTAGGTATACTTACCATCAATTTCGTATTGACTTTCATATGTCAGATTACATTGTGACTGTGACGTTTATTGCGAGAAGGTAACACCATAGTTTTCCATCGCATGACTCACCTGCTAGTTTTCCTCCTATTGAAAAATGTTTTCGTCGCAAAATTATGTTTACTTCATTCGATGCGGCCTCAGAACGAGTTTGATTACTTGGTGATTTTTTTTTGTCTTACTCTAATCGCATCGGAATTATTGACGCTCTCATCGTATTTATACCGGTTTTAGAATACAGCAGAAATAAACATCGATGCTAAACATGTTTCTCGTATAGGAATCCCGTTCGGTATTCCCTTGACTTGTCCAAAAAATTTTTTGGCTAATATCAGTTTGTCTAACATCTTTTACTATAATGTTTTTTTTTTTTTAAAGTCGATTTGTATAATTTCATTATTCATAATTAACTCTTGTTTTTTGAATATTATTTCACTTAAAACTCACTTTGTCGATTTTTATTTTAACCAATCATTACATTTAAAATTAGGCGAAACAAAATTATATAAAATTAGTTGTACTTATACAAAATTACTTTCACCTAAATGAAAATTAGGTAAAATGAGCGATTAGATTAAATAATATTATATTATCTAAGATTAGCCAAACCGAAAATAGGCAAAAAGTTAGGCAAAAGAAGGTACAACCATCCCGTTTCGTAGTTTTTAGTATTCCGTAGTCATACTCGTAGTGGCTACAACGGAACCCTACTAGTTTTGTCATGTCCGTCCATCCCCTATCTGTCCGTCTGTCCCTGTCTTAGCTTGGAGACTCTTAGCACGGGAAACCTGTAAGGCATGTACGATATGTATGTAAATAATAATCTCATTAACAGGTGTGTCTCATTAACAGCTGTCTCATTTGCAGGTGGTAGGACCTTGTGCAAGGTCCGCCCGGATTACTACCACCATCTTGCTCGCTAATCCTGCCGTGAAGCAGCAGTGCTTGCACTGTTGTGTTTCGGCGTGGAGAGTAAGACAGCCGGTGAAATTACTGGCACTTGAGGTATCCCATCTTAGGCCTCTAGGTTGGCAACGCTTCTGCAATCGCCCTGGTGTTGCAGGTGTATATGGGCAGTGGTGATCTCTTACCATCAGGAGACCCACTTGCTCGTTTTCCATCCAGTCGAATAAAAAATAAAAAAAACCAGAGGGCTTAAAACAATGTAATGTAATTAATAATATCTTAATCCACTTAAAAAGTAGAAAAACCCCTTCTTCTGTCATTTAAAAGTTTAATATGTCAAAAAAGGCATGATCGATTTTAATGACACATTTAGCTAACAACTACCTACCACAAGGAAACACGCTTTCGCTTAAAAAGCATCGAAATCGGTCCATCAGCTTGTGAGCTATGATGCCACAAACAACACTAGCGTCAAACTTATAACCCCTCTTTTTTGCGTCGGGGGTTATAAAAAACAACAATGGTGACAGCAAAACAATATGATTTCTAATGTTGAGAAGGAAATACAAAGAGATCTATCTACAGAACAGATCTTCCGCCATAAATATGTTCTTACATTTATCTTTGCTTATTTACATAGGTATGCTGTCCAGATAAATGGGAACTGAGCAACTGCAAGCGAACGGTTGCGCCTCCTGACCCTAGATCAGGATGCTGTGGAGTCACGAATTCGAATAAAGGCGTTAAAAGTAAGAAAAACATTTTTGCGTTTATTTATCATCAGGCGTTACTTTACGATAGTACTATTAGTTATTCTGTGGCAGAGATCTAATTGATAATTTTTTTGCCAAGTCGAGGCGGTTGAACAAATTCATCCATACTAATATTATAAACGCGAAAGTGTGTGCGTTGGTATGTTTGTCCGTCTTTCACGTCGAAACGGAGCGACGGATCGACGTGATTTTTGGCATAGAGATAGTTTATGGGCCCGAGAGTAACAAAGGCTACTTATTATCCCGGAACTATGCACAGTTCCCGAGGGAATTCCACGCGGGCAAAGCCGCGGGCAAAAGCTAGTAAATAAATAAATGTCGTTTTACTTTTACGTTGCCCCGTGGTGAAGTGGCCGTGCCCTAATAACCCAAGTCTCGAGCCAAAACCCAAGAGCATGATATTTTTATAATAAATTATTGTTCCTAAAATGAAAGCTACCAATTGCAAAACAATAGTCACGGGATGATATCATAAGAAGACAATTCTGATTTCCAGGTGGACGAATCAAAGAAATTGAAATGTACCCATGGATAGGCAGAGTAGAGTTTCAAAGGGAAGTGAAAGTGAAATACCTCAACGCCATCCTGATCAGCAGCAGATACGCAGTATCTGTGGCACAATGCTTCACACCAAGTTTCACTAAGCAATTCGGAAGACCGTAAGTCTAAGTTTTTTGGCTGACAATCAATTGAATCAAGCGTAATATTAAAATAATACTTAATGCGTTACACACAACACGTTCAGTAAGTTGTAGTGGCAGTGAGTGTGCCATATCTGCCGAAGAACCGATAACAGGTGGATTAAGAGTTCTTCGGTAGAGACCGCGTCTCGGCAATGTAAATAAGGACGCCTTTCGGTCAGGTATAGTGACAATCTGCGAAAGGCTGCTGGTAAAAGCTGGATGTGTCTAGATAAGGTCAGGCGCAAGGATGCTCATTAGGGGAGGTCTATATCCAACAGTGGACAGCTATATAGGCTAATGATGATGACGTTAATGATAAATACGTAACAGAAAATTAGGCTAGAGTGTTAAGCCATCTTGCAAAAAAAAAATTAGTTCAATTTTGACAGTTCCACTTTACACTACTAAACTTTGTTTAGTACCTTTAGTAGGTACAAAGCTAAGTCAAGCTTTTAAAACATTCCAAAATGACTGCTTTTAAGGCTATAATTTAAAAAAAAGTTTCTACATGTGAACTGCATCATTTTACATACTCATGGATAGTTTAAAACCAAATTTGAGTTGCACAGCGGCAATGAAGTGCTCATATACATTTAAATACAACCGTACTTATCAATCGAACTCACACAAGTGTGTATCGAAATATTTTTAACCACCTAGCTAGACAGTTCCGGTGTTTATAAAATATCAAGTGTTCGCCAACACAGAGCAGAGAGTAAACCTTGCATAGTGTACTGCTGTTATTAGTTTGTATTTTTTTATTTAGCCACCTTAATGGCCAAATGCACTAGGTCCTGGCTTTTATTTACCTGATTTTAATGTTTAAATTTTATATGAGGTGTATCATTTAATTTTGCTTGAATTACAGGACTGTAGTGCGCTTTAAGAGCCCCAACTGCTTTGATGATGGAAGTGGTGTCAGTTGCGATAAAGGTACCTTCAGTCTGGGAATAGAACACGTTTTACCACACAAGGATTACAACGAAAAAGAGAAACTCAACGACATAGCACTCATAAGGTTTGCAGAAGACGCTCCATACACAGGTACGTACTATAATAAAAATTCTTGAAACAATTGATTTCTGCCTGTTCTTAATATACCAGATTAACAAATAAAAACGAACTTACTGAGTTTAACGGAAAATTGATAACGATTCAAAGTTAGGTAAATTGATAACGATTCAAATTATGTTAGGTACCAAAGAAAACGATATTGATGATATTCAAGAAATCTTAATTCACCAGAGATAAAATGACTTACGTGACTCTTAACTACCCAGGTAATTTATTATTTACTTGTGTTCATTTCTAAACTTTTTATTTTAGAACATATCCGACCCATTTGCCTGCCAACTGCAGATGTCACTGCTACTGGGAAAAAAGATCTTACAATCATCACTTCTGGTTGGGGTCCAGTTGACGGCAAACTGAAGGAACCCGTGATGAGAAACTTCTACGCACCGTATTTGGAATCTGCGGTAAGACTGAAATTAATTTATTCGTCGAACTAATAATAATAAATAACGATAGATAATGTTATAGCCTACCCAACGAAGACCAAAAACTGCCTCTCAGGGAAAAAAACTCGTGTATAAGCGAAATTTGGCATAGTTGTTTAGGGAATGGTGTTTTAAACCACATACTAAAATTACTGATGGATGCGGATGGGGGGGGGAGTGTAAAGGTCCCATTTTTTAGTTTTTCGTAAATAACTCATAAACGAACAGCAAAAGATAGGTATTCTAATATAAGTACTGTTCAATTTACTAAGCGGACAAGCTTAACCTACTTATACTTCGACTTTCACACTATTTCTATAAACAGTTGATAGTTATGATTTTACCAATAGTCTGTCTGTCAATAGTTTTGTTATTTCTGTTAACTACCAATTGTCTTTCACAACGGAGCGAATTAAAATGGCAATCGCAAATTGATCGCTTGAAGAAGATGGACAAATTTGGAAAGAGAGTCCTTGTGTGGCAGGCTATTTGCTCTTGTGGCATAAAAACTAAGTATTAATTATGCCAGATAATATCTTTATTTAAAAATATTTTAAGAAACTAGCTTTTGCTCGCGGCTCCGTCCGCGTGGAATTCGGTTATCGCGCGCTGTTTCCACGGGAACTGTGCATTTGCCCGGGATAAAAACTACCTAATGTCACTCTCTGGCCCATAAACTATCTCTATGCCAAAAATCACGTCGATCTGTCGCTCGATTTCGGCGTGAAAGACAGACAAACATACAAACACACAAACTTTCGCATTTACAATATTAATTATGGATTTCAGGTTTGCGCGGCTGTTACATCCCTGATAAGAAATACAGAAATGAATCTGAGTGATAACCAAATATGTGCCATAGTGAGAGAAAGATATCATTGCCGAATGGACACGGGAGAACCGCTTATGTATTACAATGATGACTACGCAGAATTGTTGGGTATTGGTAGTTATCCCTTATGTAAGGGATCTCCAGACGTCTACACTAAAGTTTATAGCTACAAAAAATGGATTTTAAGCAATCTGAAGGTGTCATTAGATAATAGTATCGATTCTTGGTTATTATAATACATTTTCTATTAAATTAATATTAAATAAGTGTAAAACTTAAAGAATAAAAAGCAGAGGTAAGCTGTTAATTTGATAATCAATATTAAATTTTACTTGAGAAAATAAACAATTACGAATTTAATCTTGTAAAGTTTTATTTTAACACGATGACCAATGATTCCAAAAACGAAATGGTAAGTGATTTGTAAAGACACAAGTTTCAAAGCAAGCCATTTTGACGATGAAATAATTGTAGAGAGTGATTTTAGGTTAGTTTAAGTTAGGTTCCATTTGAATATTTAAAGTTATAGTTAACAAGATAAACCTGAATATTTTAATAGTATTCGCATATATACGCAAGTCAAGTGGACAATAGCATAAATACACATTATTAAGAACCGAGTTTTAGAATTTAGATCAACATTTTTCCTCATTTGGTTCTCAATCGCAAGAAAAGATTTTATTTGTGTACACTTAAGGAAGGAAGCTATAAATGATTCATTAGCTAATGTCTTTTATGTGGGAGTGTTTGAAAATCTCATTCTTCGACATGGAGTTGTGGCTGTCAGTTATTGTTACGGCGTTTTTGGTGTTCAGCGTTCATGCTGGTAAGTTCTTTTTTTGTATTTACATTAATACATATTTGAGAACTTAGGTACCCCATTTTGATATAAAAGCTACAACAACCCGATTTCAATAAAAGAGATTTATTCGTCCTGGTTTATGCTACTGCAAGTACTACCTTCTCACGGTCTATCAGGGTCTATTATAACTATCTCCGGACCAAACTTTATTTAAATTGGTTCAGCCGTTCAATTGTGAAGAGGTAACAGACAGATAGATAGACGGACGGTCAGACAGAGTTATCTTCGCATTCATAATATTACTAAAAATATAAAACAATCTCAATGTTCAAAGGAAATATTTTTTTTTATTTTTACTGACGCAGCCTGCTACTTCGCTTTTAAAACTTCAACCTTTTTGTCTTCAATTGCTAAGATGTTTTCAATCAACACTTAATGAAATACCTTATCATAGATACCTGTACAACCCCAAATGGAAAGCCAGGGCAGTGTCAACCAATCCAGGAATGCGGATTTCTGTGGGACCTGGCGATGAAATCGGAACTAACCATTACCAAGTACGAAGTTAATCTACTAAGGAAATCGGCATGCGGGTTCGACGGAGCTATACCAAAGGTAAAATTTAAGTGATTTTGGGTGACATGTTAATTCGTCTCTACATCGGGCCCAAAAGATATGATTTAAAAAATGTACCTTCTGTGATTAAATTTATTGATTCATAGTTAAGTTTCATATCAATAAACAGCAACTAACTGTGATTGCGGAGTAGAAAGGTAACTGGTTCAATGGTGTGTGTGAAGTTCCCAATCTGCAGTGGGTCTACGTGGCAACTACGGCCCAAGGCCTCTCATTCTGAGAGGAGGCCTGTGCCCAGCAGTGGGACGTATGTGTATATAGGCTGGGATGAATGAATGATGAAGGTAACTGGTAGTACTCGTAGTTTAATATACTTTTTATTAGGTCGGATAAAGATAAACTGGAAGCTTTACATATTCAGAAGATGTGTTTGTGGGTATGTCTGTATCTGAATATATAAGGTATAAAAATTTTGTTTGTTGCTTAATATGTAAACTGTGTAGGATATTTTATTAAAATGCTTTGTAACAGTCGCATATACTATTTTAAGAACTATTAATTAGTTATATTAGCTATTATTTTTGACTTTGGAACAACTTGTATGAAAGAGCGAATTCCTCCTAATACAAGTGCTTCACTTAAAAGGAGGATTCAACACTAGTTTTAAAATAAAAGTTGAAAATAAATAATTTTGAATTTTTGAATTTTTAAACAATATGAAGCTTGCAATTTAAATTTGATCTGCATCCATTGGTCGGATTTACTTGAATTTTGGTATATGAGTATGAAGATTGGAATGACGGTGCACGTATAAATAATAAAAAGTAACGCTAACAATAAAAGCTCGTTAATAGGTAGCGGAGAAGCAAGATACAATGAGTTCAGTTCATTTTAAAGTATGTTATCTAATCAAATACTTGTTGTTACAAAACATTAGTATGAAAAAAAAATCACAACGTGCGGCTGTAAGATCCCTTCATGTTACAAATATCACAAACGAGGATATTTTCGTGATGAAAACAACAATTTTATTATAATGACTCATATCGATCAGTTGTTTACGCGTGTTACACGTCATAATAATATTTACTCATACGTAACGTATTCGTAACAAACTACAAATAAAAACCACTATAAGAACGAAATAAACCTAAAAAATATAACAAAAATGATATCCCCTTTGATTTATCCCCTTATAAGCATAATTGTTATTAACAAATTTCGTGATCCCTTTTTATTTCTATTAATTGTAATGTTGACATCTATGAACGTTAAACGCCTGATAATAAATGATTTTTTATTTTATTTATTTTGAACATGGTTTCAAAAGTGCTAGCAGTATATTTCTACTTTGAATCACTTCGCTTATACTTTGTCGCAGAAAGTTGGTAGACATTTAGTTTCTTATGACGACTATCATTTTTGGGATCACTCTAAATAGATCAAAATGTGCTAGTACATATTTCAAGGGTCTTTGTCAAATAGGACAAAGTCGTAAGTGAGACTATATTATATTCTTTTTGTCTTATAGGTATGCTGTCCTGATATTTGGGATGTGCGCAAGTGTGAGCTGACATCTGTACCTCCCGACCCCCGATCACGATGCTGCGGCGTCTCATACTCCAATGATCTCGTTAAAAGTAAGAACATAAGTTTTTTCAAAGAAATCCTCACGTCATCAGTATCGAGCATCAAGCCCAACACGTAAAGAGGTAAACACGAGCAGTGAAAAGAGCGTATTAGGGGCACCGCTGCAGCGAGAATGGGCCCAAGATCGCAACTCTTGAGTATAGTCTGGTAGTGAAGGCCAAGATAATCTTTGGGACATTGCGCTCAACTAGTAGTTTGTAAGCACATTATCAGTGATGTATGTACTATGGTGTGCCAGTGTGAAAAGTTTGAGTTCTTTCTTTATTGGCTCAGTGACTAATGTGGAATGATGGTCTTTCCGAAAGAGTTTTTGTAAAAGAGCCCTTTGTAGACAGACTATTTAAGAGATAAGACTTTTTTTCATATTTCCAGATGGGAAAATGAAAGAAATTGAAATATTTCCTTGGGTAGGGAGAGTAGAATTTCAAAGGGAAATTAAGGGAAAGTTTCGCAATGCAGTGCTGATCAGTAGCAGATACGCAGTTTCTGTCGCACAGTGCTTTACGCTGAGTTTCACTAAGCAGTTTGGAAGACCGTAAGTTAAAATGTCTAATTGGTAGCTGATCCTCAGAAACCTCAAATCGAAAAGAAAGTGCGGATCTTGGAACCAACTTTTGAGCAAAATTTTGCAGTAATCCGAAAAAAAATTTTTGATCTTCCGATATACCTCTAGTTTAACTTTAGGTTGCTTTTTTTTACTGTTCATGATTATGAATAAATAAATTTTTGCACAGCTGTCAAATGTATTTTTGTTACCTATCTTAATTTAAACATCGTTTTTTACTATTTTTTGCTGATATTTATATGACCTTAATACTTTACAAAATTAACACCAGAGTATGACTAATTTAAATCCTAAAACTTATTTTTAAAATACTTAAATAATTAATTTACCCATTCCGCAGGACTGTAGTCCGCTTCAAGGCCCATAAAAGTCCCGACTGTGTTGATGATGGAAGTGGTGTGAATTGCCATGAGGGAACGTTCAGCATTGGAATAGAAAACGTATTATCGCATAAGGATTACAATGAAAAGGAAAAACTAAATGACATAGCACTTATTAGATTTGCTGAAGATGCTCCTTATACAGGTATTTGTGATAAGATAGTAATAATCTTCTTTGTTTGGAAATCCGCTATATCGAAAACGTCGTCGTCGAAGTGTCGTCGCGGGTTCACAGCGAATGCATGCCGCTTCTAACCGAAGCAACTGAAGGTCAATGGGGGAGGCCTATGTCCACCAGTAGATGTCCTATGGCTGATATGACGATGATCTAAGAAAGAATAGATCTTGCATCGTTCACTAGTGTCATGTTTTTATCTAGACTGTTGAACTTAAATTTCTCAATTCCAGATTATATTCGTCCAATCTGCATACCAACTGTAGATATTACCGCGACAGGGAAAAAAGATATAACAATTATCACAGCCGGTTGGGGTCCAGTGGATGGAAAAGTAGAAGATCCTGTCATGAGAAATTTCTATGCACCGTATTTGGAATCTAAAGTAAGACCACTTAGTGCTAATAACGACGTCATAGCTCTCACAGTACAATAAAAATACAAATTAGGGGGCGTTAACGCTTAAAAGCCGTTATGGTGTAAACTGAATCTGTCGCTCCGTTCGTATCATCATCTGTTTCGATTTGTTGTGTATGTGTTAGTTTTATGTATTCTTGATATTGCTCTAATCTACTCTAAATTGCACCACCTGCTAAAATTTAATCTTTAGTTATGTCCATTGTAAAGGTTGCCTGAAAGAGATCGCTCTGAAGCGATAAGGTCGCCTATTGCTTACTTTAGAAAATCTCTATGTACATACCTGTTTTCTGTACTGCTTACTATGTGTTGGTATGCAATAAAGAGTTATTGTATTGTATCATATGTCAAAAAGGACATCGACTGTTTCAGTCCATACATACGGGCATTAGTGTTACGTGTTGTAGTTTCAGTAAGATTCTGATCTACAGCTTTGCCTTTTATATTTTTGTTCCTTTGATTGTGTGCATCTAGTGCCTTCTAATGGATCTAATCTCCCAAATTACTTAGTCCGATTTTATATTAATAGAAACTTATATTTACTTTTTATCGCGGAAAATTGCAAAGTTCCCGCGGGACGCTGACAAAGTTGATGGCAATTAGCTTTTTATTTACCCTCAACTGCTTAATACATTAGTATAATATATAGATCCAAAATTATCCATGGAACTTCGTTGTATTCTTAGATTTGTATTATTTTGATATTAATTGATAAAAGTACTTTGTAACTATACAATAATGAATATTTTGAAATACTCCTAATGGTTTCTGGGTTTCGCACCCCAATGGCGACAAACAGAACTTTCTTACTGTCGCTTCACTGTCCATCTGAGACTGTATCTGTATCTGTATCTCGAGAGCCATAATTTATAGACACCTGAAATTTACATAAACAGTGGACGTCCTACGGTTGAGATGATGATGATGATGATGATGTGAATAAAAGAAGAAAAGTAAAGGGGCACTTACATGAAACTTAGTAAGTATCGACATATATAAAAAAAAAACTTTTTGTGCTCTACTTTATAAGTAGGTATACAGCATTTTTGCCTTTGACTGTACGGAATCGACAGTGCGCGAACCCGACCCGCACTTGCCGCTTTATTTAACATAAAACTCACTCACGAAGTTGTATATCTTTTTGACAGGATAGAATAATAATAGCAACTTGACGTTACATTTACGGTACCGACTAAATGAGACTTTGATGATTTTAAAATGAGTTTCCGATACTATCGCGTATTGCATCTAACATTTTTCTAATATTGATTTTGAATATGTTTTTCAGGTTTGTGCAGCCATTTCATCAAATATTACGAATACTACAATCTCGTTGGGTGATAACCAAATATGTGCTATCGTTAGAGAAAGATATCACTGCAGAATGGATTTCGGAGAACCGCTGGTGTATTATAATGAAAACTATGCTGAATTCCTTGGTATTGGTAGTTATCCTCTATGTAAAGGATCGCCCGACGTTTACACTAAAGTTTATAACTACAGATCGTGGATTTTAAACAACACAAAGAAGTAATTAATTTCAAGTTTGTTCTTGGTTTTATGATAACATTTGGTTAAATACAAAAGGCATTGAGGCTAATGAAAATTGATAATATTATGTGAATGTAAACTCATTGAAAATTTTCTTATTAACTCAACATGTACCGACTCCTTTTTACCCTAACTGCCCTTGACTGCCCGAAGGAGGGGTATTACGGAATATTTTTTATTATTAGATAAGATACAAATATTCTTTTCACACCTCTCCTTCAGAAAAGTAACTTTTCCTCCCTGACGAGAGGGAGCAAAATGCAACTTTTCTGTTCAAGGCTTTTCTAAGTGTTTTATTGCAAATGCCATTTTTTGAAGTTAATAATTGTAAAGCCACGCCATTTTCTATGCTAGTTGTTTTTTAATTATATTTATATATTTTTTATATTTTTCAAGTCTCAATGCTTGGGGTGAAAAGTTGTATGAGCCACTCGGGAGCAAAATTATTTTCATCTTGGGCGTTAACACTTGAATGCCTCATTACGCTTAGGATAAATAACTATTATCGAAATACACGCCAGCACAAATCTATTACAAAAAAAACATAGGTGTCTATAAATTTAGGGCAGAGAATAGGCAGTCTTATCCATGTAATGATTATGATTACGTCATATCATAAATTAGCAGACTGCACAGCAATGACACTAACTAACTAATTCTAATTTACTTATTTTTCAATGCCAAATAGAAGCTAGGTGTAAAGCAACCTTTATTAAATTTTACTAGCATACATTATACTTCCAAAAGATTGTCAACATTATCATTCCAAATTACAGAAAAATGGTAACTGATAAAACCCTATTGGATACTGTACGTTTGAACTGAACTTGTATTTACGTTTAATATGAATAAGTACTGTTTTATCTTAAAGTAGTTCACAAGAAGTAGGTGGTGGACTGGCGCTGACAAATACCTAGAGGGTATAATATACTCACTGTCCAGAACAATAACGAATAAAAATGAAATAAATAAAAATTGTTTTTTTTTTAACAGAACACCTGACTCTCTTACTCATCAACATCCCATCCCAGCCTATATACGTCCCACTCCTGGGCACAGGCCTCCTCTCAGAACGAGCGGGCTTGAGCCGTAGTTCCACGCGGGCTCAGTGCGAATTGGGAAAATCACACACTGCATTGAATTGCTTTGCAGGTTTTTGCAGGTTTCCTCACGATGGGGGCGGCAGACGTGAACTTGCCTTCGAAATCCAAAAGCTTAATGGTTACTTGACCTGAAATGTATATTTCAGAACAAATTTTGACGTGGAAGCATTCTACACTTCCACTGAACGTAGATATAGTTTAGAATATAGTAGTGTTAGTATGTACTAAGGGACCCCATACATCCCTGTATTTTTTATATTATTATTTTTTTAATTTTTTTTCTTTAATTGTATAATATAGTTTTTAAGTATTTTATTTGTAATTATATTACTTATTATGAAAAATGACTTTCTCCAAGTTTTTGCGCGCATCTTCTTGCAATGATGGTCTTCCGAAAGCGCTGGTAGTTTAAAATGACGTGTAAAAGTGCCCATTGCGCCTATTTACTGAATAAATTTTGAATTTGAATTTTGAATTTCATGTTTTCCTTCACCGTTAAGCTCGTGGTAAGTTTCAAAATGTAATGTGTGTAATGTGTTGAAAAACTCAAAGGTGCGAGCCGGGGTTTGAACCCACGATCCTCTGTTTGAGAGGGCATAAGTCAAACCACTCGGCCACCACGGCTTACTATACATATTATACATTATTAAAATGACTCTCGGACTCGCGAGGAGTCTACTCCTGACCACAGACGCAAAATGTCAAGGCAATTTTAGCAACCATAGATAGTTGTAAATACGGACCAAGTATTATAATTTTTGAGATACGAGCATCGTGAAAGTTTAAAACAGTATGAAACTAGATAAATTCGCCATTCTCCACGGTAGTGTTGAAACCCTTCTTTTAACCGATGTCCTGCAATACTGCGGTGAGGATAATGACACTCATTGCTCCCTGTAGAGAGCTGGCGGCGTTTATAATCCCCTGCAGTAGCTATGGCAAGCTTTTTTTTTAATAAAAGTATGAAGAGCTGCTTTTCTTTACGTTTACTGTTGTTGACATTATAGAAGATTATCTTGAGAAAGACAAATTAGGTTTCTTGATAATGTAATTTACCAAGACGCGAAGAATAAATAATTGGGGGAGGAAAGTCCGAGTGGCGACCACGAACCGGAAGATGAAGCATTGGCAGGGCTCCCACTAGATGGACTGACCGTCGTGAGAGTTGTGAGCCGGTAGGGTGCATCATCTCAGCCGTAGGACGTCCACTGTTGGACATAGGCCTCCCCCACAGACCTCCAGTTGCTTCGGTTGGCAGCGGCCTGCATCCACCGTAAACCTGCGGCTTTAACCAGGTCATCCGTCCATCTTGTTGGTGGACGTCCTACGCTGCGCTAATCCGCCGTCCTATGCGCGCTTAATTGTGGCATTTTAATTCATAAATCCAGAACTGGTCATCTTCTGACTGATGCTGATACTAATATAAGTTTATTGACAACCCAAGTACCCAAATAGTCTCTGTGTATCTGTTTTCTGTATCGTTTACTATGTCAGGTGTACAATAAAGAGTCTTTGTATTGTATTGTACATGGAACAAAAATTATAGTGAACAAAGAATTGACGAATGGATAGCCAAGTGATTAAAGAGCACCCCGGGTGTTAAATACGAATTTTAATAATAATATTAATAATAATGGTTTGTTGAAAATTAGCAGCACAAGATAACAAAATACAATGTATTTTAAGGATGTATCTATATATTTAACTTTGTTTATCCGTTGCCTGGTACAGTCACCGGCAGCAATAGCTGACAGAACAAGCGTGCATAAATATCTGATACGACTCCATTTCTAGGGCCGGAAGGACGCGTCTGATATTTTTGCACGCTCCACTGTGGCAGATATTAATGCTGATGACTATATCTATAACATAAGATTTGCTTACTTTGGGACTTATAGGTCAATTGGTGTAGTGTTCCGTAAAAAAAAAACTTGTGTATTTTACTGTCAATTTTTTTTTATGTTAGAGAGGCCAGACAAACGAACTAGTGGGTCACCTGATGTCAAGTGATCACCACTGTCCATAGATATCCGCAGCGCTTTACGTGATGCCAGTCGTTGTCGGCCCTGCAGAAAATTGTACACTCGCCTCTTAAAGGCACCCAAGTCGTAACTCGATGGGAAGATCCCAGCGGGAAGCTCGTTCCAGATTTTGCAAGTTCGTGGCTAAAAAGACCGCTTAAAACGCACCGTCGAAGACTGCCATTCATCAACATGATGTCGATGGAATGAACGCTTACGACGGGTGATTTTTTTATTTAAAGGCAACTGTTTCCAACTCCTGTAACATCTGCCAAGCCAGTGCTAATCTGCACCATCTCTCGACCGTCGACAAACAAGTCCACGTTTATCTGAATGTTGACCCCAAGTGCACCAGACTCGTTGGCGCCGTGCCGACCTCGCAGTACACAGAGGTGTCATTATGATACCTGAAATCAAAAACAATTGATACGAGGGTGCCCTGGTCAAACCCGATAAGTCAAAATAGTCAATACTATTGAAAAAGAACACTATGTAGAAGTTAAATTTCGAAATTTTTATGAATTATTATTTCGAGTTATTGGGTTTGACCAGGGAACCCTCGATATATTTGGCTCAATCAACTTTTTACCTTGTTGCCATGGTAACGTCTCCTGAGTTACTTATTTATTTCTTTAGGCCAAATCTTGGAAGCTAAATTTGACCCACTTTCAGTAGTCGGATTGACTTGAAATTTGGCATAGGTACTTATGTTAATCTGAAAATGTAGTTTAGATGGCAGTCAACAAAAATTTATTATGTGGGAAGGCACGCAACAAAGGACTCTCGCCAATCAGCCATCGACAGCCAGAGGATGAAAAAAAAAATTGTTCTCAATCCAAAATACTGCATTAAGCACCAGCAGGCAGTTGGCCGGTTTTTCGTTTACTTACATGCAGCAAAACTTAAAATTATTCAGGAATCTTTCAGCAGGATTATTTAATTGTGGTTGATAAATGTTTCCCTTCATTCTATTATATTTGTATAGGATAGATTGAATGATATTGTATGATGAGTTATGATAATGTAATCTAATAGAAGCCAACGCAGGATAAAATCTGTGTGCTGCGCTAGCAGTTGAATGTGCACAAACGGATGGACCTGGGTCTTGTATATGCACCGCCTCATTGTAGCTAGGACTATAAAAGGGATTAGTAGAAGCCTGTTTTTGACTAAAGCTAAGTTTAGACTACTTACGACACTACTCGGTGTCGTGTCTATATTTTATGTGAACGTGAGTGTCCCGCCAGTTCACGATTAAAATAAGAACTTGACTGTTCGAGCTGGATTTGGTATGGTATGGAGAGAGTTTGAGGGAATACCTGCTCGCATAATTCTTGAAAGTCTAGATGTAATATTAAATAGTCACAGTGTATTTTGAGTCCCTTGATTGTTCGGTATTGTTATAAAGCAATTCTAAGCAATTCCGTAGCGTTCAATAGGAGAACCCAAAAATTTGGTACGATTCCATCTGCAAAAAATGATGACTAATAAAAATTACAACAAACATTAGTTAGGTGTTTATAAAAATCGTGTGACTAGGTACATGAGGCTCTAAGAGCAATAAGTACAATATCTTAACCATAACAAAATAATTTTTGATACAAGCTTTTTTGCTGACTGTACTTTTTGTTGACTGTACTGGCATTGTGTCCCAAACTACATTTGGATACCAAATTTCAAGTCGATGCTATTAACCGTTGAAGAGTTCCGTCCTGCGGAGACGATCCTGGCTAGACTACCAAGACGTCACTACTAGATTATTGTATTGTCACGCGATTTACATAAGTATTCCAAATTTCAAGTCAATCTGACTGGAAGTTGGTCAACAACTATCTATTAAATACGTATACCTATTTCAGTCATCATCTCAGCCTACCCAGAAAACTAATACTTCAATGAACATATCATCAACATACAAGGGGCTGTAAACCAATAATTAACAGTAAATGTTTCAGCAAAACACAAAAGATACCAAAGCAAGCGTATCCCATAGCAACGCTACCCGCGTCAAAGTTTTAGTTAGAAGTAAATTCAATTTGGCCACCACTGGCCCGGAGAACTTGTATTAAATACAGAGCTACATTGTTTTAGTTCCTTCATGTGGTGTTCGCTTTTTCTCTTTAAAATAGGCAAGGTTAGTGACATAAGGATTATTATCCCACTCAAAACCGACCGGATAGCCAAGTTAAAGAACCTGACTATAAAGCTAATATCGTAGAAGACACAGCTACGTCTTAATTTGGTTTACTGGACATAAATTTTGTGTTAATTAGTTTAAAATGAAAACCCTCGACCAGTTTTTAGAGACGTCAAAGACGAACCCAAATATGTAGATTTCGTAAATGTTAGATCTTCCAAGTCAATAGAGATACGAAATAAGTGTTTTTTTTTTCAGACAATGTTTAAAAAAAACATACAAAATTAATTATTCATTTTTTTCAATATCCGGTAGATAAAAACCGATAGCCATTTCACTTATAATTCTATCTGTAGTGCAAAAGTAGGAGATACGATTCAAAACTTGTCAAAAATCGACGAAAACTTAAGTACCTAAGCTACTTAAAGTTCTAGACCACTAAACTTGTTTTCTTCGTTTCAGTATTTTTAAAGGCAGTCGGGGGGTTTGTTTTTATCTCGTTATTCCCACGGGGTTTATGTAAAACCAAAACCGCGCTGCCTTTAATGACACAGAATTTGGCACGGGTTTTTTTATTGTGACATTCGTTAAAACCCCGATGTAAACCACGGGAATTTCAAATTAAATGTCAGATTAAATAGTTATAAACACGATAGAATCCCCGGGCAGAGGCTAGTCGTACAATAAAAACTCGAGGTGGTTGCACTTTTGCAGCTTTGATCCGCAGTTCCGCTTTCAATTTTAACCGTAAGCTGTTTACTCACGGTCCTAATGACTGCCGTGTTCGCAAGGCTCGTTAATTTCTCAACCCCGGCTGTGTTTTTTTAAATCCAAAGGCGCTATGTCTAATTAAGATTTTAATTAATTGAGTTTTTAACAACATCATTCAATTTTTCAGGTTAATTGCGTAAGGAAACGCTGTTTTGTTTGAGGAATTTTAATTTAGCTAAGGAAGCGTAAGAATATGATGCTTATAGAATTTTGGCTATAAATTGATAACGATAAATTGAAGCTTCAGATCTAAAATAATCCCGCCATCGCCGTCTAGGTCAGCCAGCTCGCCTTTTCGAGTTGGTGGGGGTCCACTCGGTGGTTATTACGTATTATGTAAATCAGATATTGTAGCAACAGAAAAATGTGATGTAATTTTGATAAGAGACCTTTTCTTGAAAATTGTACACGTGCGACGCAGAGGCGGGACGCTATTAGCCACTCACCTCACATGCTTTGAATTTTGAGTTGAACTCTATAGCATATAACAAAAACAAAATAAGAGCGTTGACAGGCAACTAGAGTTGCCAAAAGCTTGTGAGTGGCTAGATAATAAAACAAAACATCCTTTAACTAATGATATTTAAGTTACGGGCTCACGCCTCACGCAGCCTGAAGTAATGAAAATAATTTTCATATAATTAAATGTTTTGGGTTGCTATTACGGTTAGGGTCCGGAAATATTTGCTTCCGTTGGGATAGTACAGTTATTTGAAATAACATAAATAAAGGAGAAAATGGGAAACGTTGGCAACTTCCTGTGTCTCTAATTGTTTTTAGCAATTTCTACCAATAAAGACACGTAAGTACCTACACATCTTTGGTATGAGACTTAATACTAAATGATTTAATTTTTTTCTTCCCTTTAAATTAAATTAAAAGTACATTGCGTCTTAAGGGCGGTAAATAAGGAATTACGAACGAGAGCTTATTAGAAGCCCGAAGTCGAAGACTGTGAGGGCTTTAATGAGTCGATGTTCGTAATTCCATTACCGCCCGTGCGTATGTGATCTTGCAGCAGCGCGCGCACGGCGCAGCAGCATTACTTAGTACGGGCATTGACTCATTTACCGACCTTGGGCTTCATGACGAGAAAATTTGTACGCGCAATGACACATTTACCGATCTTTGGTTTCATGGTGCACATTAGGGTCGAGGGTTTTATTTGGGGGGTTGCAAATAAGGTAGCCTGCATGTTACGACACTGTTTACGAGCAAGTGTGATCAAAAATAAGTTTTGGTAAAAAAAAAAAACATTTTTAATACATGCTTTTTTTGCTGAATGTACTTTTTGTTGACTTTACTTGCATTGTTTGTAGTGTCAGTTACAAGACAGGCCTAGCCTAGTGTAGGTGAGACGAGAAATTGTTTTTTAAGAAATCTGTCGCAGTGCTATATTTGTTTGATCGTTTTAATCCATTCATGAAATGTAAATTAATTAACTGTTGCAATAAAATTTATTTTTATTCTTTCTTTTTCTTATTCTTATTGTCACCCATACTACATTTGCATACCAAATTTCGATTCGATGTCATTAACCGTTGAAGAGTTCCGTCCTGCGGAGACGATCCTAGCTGGACTACCAGAATGTCACTACCAAATTATTGTATCCATATACATAAGTACGCCAAATTTCAGTATCCGACTACTGGAAGTTGTTCGAATTTAACTTGCAAGATTTGACTACAGACAGACAACCGGACTACATAAATAAAAGCTTGTAAAAACAAAGATGTTCAAAGGTATTTCCTAGAAGACTTGTCATTCCATACTTACGCACGCATTCTTACGTCAGAATCATTTTGTAGAACTAAAATTTGACTTGAACTTATTTTATGTTTCGTCTACAGACTACTAAGGGATAGGTACCTGCGCTTACGCGTATGTTTCATCTTTAGAGTATTTTAAACTAGGTGTTGCCAGTAACTCAATCCACTTAGATTTGTTTATCGCTATCGCGGGGAATATGCAATTTTGCGGTATAAAAACTATCCTATGTTCTTTCCCATTCCCGGGACTCAATCAATCTGCATTCCGAATTTCATCTTAATCCATCCAACGGTTTAGACGTGAAAAGGTAACAAATAAACAGACTTACAAACATTCGCATTTTTAGTGGAATTAGTGGTATTAGTGGAAAGTGGGATACCTTTGGACAAGACGATTATTAGGTTGCCTGGAAGAGATCGCTCTTAAGCGATAAGGCCGCCTATTGCGTACCTTGTAATTTTCTCTCTGTGTACCTATGTTCTGTTTCGCTTACTGTTTCTGGTGTACAATAAAGAGTCATTGTATGGTATTGTATTATTATAGACCATGTGACCTCAAGGGATTATGTATAACTATCATAAACCAATCCTTAACCCACGTAATGACTTAAACAGCTATCCTTTCCGGCCCATTCCGGTCATTGTTTCGTAACTTTGTTTACACATTAGAAAATTAACGTTTATTACCGACACGGATCATAACAGTAACTAAAACATGGAAGTGACCGGACTTATAACAGGTGTGGCCTGTAATACGAGCAAATAATTAAAACATAGATCGTACTCGTCAAAACTGAACACAACATTAACATTGCAGGTGGTAGGACCTTGTGCAAGGTCCGCCCGGATTGCTACCACATCTTGCTCGCTAATTCCTGCCGTGAAGGCAGCATGCTTGCATTGTTGTGTTTCGGCGTGGAGAGTAAAGACAGCCGTGAAATACTGGCACGTGAGTATCCCATCTTAGGCCTCTAGGTTGGCAACGCGTCTGCAAACCCCTGGTGTTGCAGATGTTTGGGCGGTGGTGATCTCTTACCATCAGAAGACCCACTTGCTCGTTGCCATCCACAGTCGTATAAAAAAAAAAAAAACATTAGTTCAGCGATTTTTAAAAATAGTTAGTTTTTTAATTTTTATTAATTTTTAAAGTTTATTCGAAGAAGCAATGTAAAGCAAAATGCTTAATGTTTGTAGCGTGACAGGCGACGTCAGTTGTGTTCTATGATGGTGTACATTGATAGCAGTATTTAATTTGTATGAAAAAAGGAAGATTCAAAGACTTCATTATTTTTAAAAGTCGCTGAACTAATGTTGTACACTTTGACGAGTAGGATCTATGTCTTAATTTTTTGCTCGTATTACAGGCCACACCCGGTAACTATAAATTTTTCAACTAAGAAAACAATCCAGCATAGATATTTTCGTGTTCCCAGTAGTTCCATTGACAGTACTATAATAGGGTTCTATAATAGTACCTACTGCCAATGGAACTAGTGGGAACACACCATATTTTCAAGTTCATTGGAAAATCTCATAGCCCTTTCCAACCGACCTGCACTTTGTAAAAAATAATAATAATATTTAAGTACAAGCTTTTTGCTGATTGTTTTGTTTTGAAGTTTGCTGTGGAACCTTTTCGTTAAAAAGTCATAGTGGCATCGCATTGCTAGGCAAGGGAATTGTGACACTTACTTACTTTGACTTACTTGTGACTTTACTTTGTAGAATGTTTTACGGTGGCTCAGGAATCAAATGGTTCTACTGTACTAGTATTATTGCCATCTGAATAACTCATAATCCTATTAATATTATGCGAGTGTTTGTGTGTATGTAACGGATGAAATTTGGTATGTATACAGGGTGTTAGGTAAAGAGTGGATAATCCTTGAACTACGAATAAGACACTTAGGTCTTTATAATAAAGCTATAATAGGTTTAGTAAAAGTTGCACGGTTTCCGAGATATTTGGACTTTAGTTATTTTTCGAAAATGAACAGCTTTGTTCAATGTTGCAACTTTTACTAAACCTATTATAGCTTTATTATAATGTCCTAAGTGTACTCTATCCGTAGTTCGAGGATTATCCACTCATTACCTCACACCCTGAGTGAGACGCGAATCGGCAAGCGTGGCGTGGACGCCCTCAGACTAGGTGGAGCGATGATCTTCACAGGTTAAGCTGGTAAGAACTGGATGAGACTGGCCGAGGATCGTGCTCAGGTGCGTACAACTGGAGAGCCTATGTCCAGCAGTGGACTAAGATAGGCCGATGATGATGACTCACACCCTGTAGGTAGTAGCTGGACGTCTGGGATAAAACATAGGAGAATGAATAACATTGGCGTGCAGTGGGTCAACTTCAGGGTATATGTAGCTGGCTAGCTGTATTTATGCTAAAAATGCGGTCAACATGTGCATTAAATTGTATAGCAACCTGCAGCAGGACAGTAAGGCTCTCCGGGAAATAGTTTTTAAGAATAAGTTGACGAGTTGGCTTCTCGACAGATGTTTTTATACCGTTAAGAAGTTATTTGTAGAAAAAATACATAATTTTGGTATTGTTTGTATTATTTGAAAATTATTATTGACTTATAAACTAGTTTATTTTGATTATTTTTATGATTTTGATCTATTTTAATTTGGTATTTGACATAGGAAATTTGTAATTGTAATAAAACAATTATTTCGCTGAATACACTGAAATAAAAATATCCAATGTAAGAACTTCCTGTATTGTATCCTGGCAAATAAATACTTTTGACTTTGACTGGTAGTTAACGCTAGCAGCGACATACCACCTCCCGAGGGTCGGCAACACTAGCTTACCTACACATTGGCTACTTTTTATCCCCATATTCCCACGGATCCGTATAAACTCTCGAATCTCGGAGTGTCATATTATGCAAACGATAGTGAAATCCACGTTTATTTTTTTGAGAATTCTTATAGAAATGTAGGAAAATCCCGGAATTTCAATCTAATGGTTCAATATCTAATGGTTTACGCGTGCAAAACCGCGAGTAAGGTCTAATGTTGTACACCTAATTTCAGGTAATTTTGACCACGAAGTGGGTCAAATTCGACTCTGGAATTACACAATCTCCAGAACAGGTACAACTAAATAAAATCCTGTAATAACAACATTACGAAATTCTACGTTTTTGAGTTCAGTGTACAGTGGTGTGCAGAACAAGCAAAAATTCATCATGCAGAAAGAACCCTCGTTTCGTCATGTCAAAAAATGACCACGCAACAAAAATGGTAACGATAATGTCATTAGTCGTTTTTTTTGGTTTGAAATTTGGTTTCTAGCGATGTTCTTAGACATGTTTTATCAAAATTGGTTCAGCCGTTTTTGAGATATTGAACTTTTATAAAATTCTTCTTAGTCGGGACCCATTCAAAATCGTGACCAGCTCAAAATTCCCAGCGGTGGGACCCGAGTGTTGCGGTTTAGTTACTTAGCTAGACTTGTTTTAAGGTATTCTTGATAACCATAATGCTACAATAAAAAAAAATGATCTATATAATTATATTTATCCGTTGCTTAGTACCCATAACACAAGCTTTGCTAAGCTTATTTTGGGACTAGGTTAATTGGTGTAAATTGTCCCATGATATTTATTATTATTATAAGTACATTCGCTTCAAGTACATAACTCTCCTTCCAACAGTCAGGTAAAAAAATAGCAAGCCTGTTTGTCTGTTTTGATCTGTGAAATTAAAAAATATCTTTTCTCAAAAATATCCGTAAAAGTCGACATTATTCCTTACATATCAGAAGGCTAAGTGTATAGTTTATGGTCAGCGAGAAATTAAAAAGTTAAAAATATTGCAGGCGCACTACCTGAACAATAATTTATTATTATCGAGTCTCAAACTTTTTTAAAAGTGAATACGGCCATGGAAATGTTGGCAAAAGTCGTATACAGCCAACTCAAATGGATGCTACTGCTATCAGTTATTTGGTTGGAACTCCACTTTTTTTATTGGAGTGGTGTTTTCGGTGGAAAAATACACCTGCTGTTTTTCTCATGAAAACTAGGCAGGAAAGAATAAAAAAAAATATTGGAATAAAATTAAATGCCAACATGTATTTTGTTGAGAAAAGGTTTATCCGAATTTAGTTTTTTTCCTTCCCCACTTTTGAGAAAAGCTTTATATTACTCTCGGCTGGAATAACAATTACTGGCTTCGTATTAGTTAAACGGACGAGCTTGTGAGCTTGCTTAATTCTCATAGGTACTCAGCCAGCAATTGCCTACTTCCAGGCCACGACAATAATCTACAATAAAATTAATGTTGATTAACATTAGAAAAACAATAAATAAAAACCTATTTGTGAACAATCTCATTACCGTTATCTAAAATTATCATTAATTTATCCTTTGTAAAAAAAAACTTTTCTATTTTCTACAATTGAATTATTATTGAGAAGACTATATCTCTATTTTATTTGGACTCAGAATCTGCGTCTCAGATGTAGACTTTCATAAAAACAATTCCAAAAATGACCCTGTACCTACGTGTTCACAAAATCCTTACTGAAAAGGCCAATTGGAGAGATTCAATCCAACCCGCACACTTTGTACATTTTTAATTTCGCCTAATACGTTCCGGGGATTCAATTGGTAGATTTCTTCTACGACGCGGTAATGAGCGTGTTTCTCATTCGAACCGCGCGCCGAGCCGCTTCCGGGTACGGCCATGAAGTTCGGACAAAATAAAAATTAATCTGGCCAAGAGCGTGTCGGACACGCCCGAAATAGGGTTACATACTTCCTACCATCCTGATATTTTTTCAAATTTTTCCACCAACCGGTTCAGATTTTAGAGAAAATTTGCACTTTAAAGTTGGATATTTTGCAAACAAACCATTGAATCGAAAAATCATTTTAGTAACCCCCTAATGGTTTTAAAAGACCTATCCAACGATACCCCACACTACAAGGTGGGATGAGACAAAAAAACACCCCCACTTTACATCTATGGGAGGTACCTACTCTAAAAACATTATTTTTGAATTTTTTATTGTACTATTTTGTCGGCATACTTTACATGAATATTCGTGCAAAATTACAGCTTTCTAGCGTTGATAGTCCTGAGCAAAGCCACGGACAGACAGACAGACATGGCGAAACTATAAGGGTTCCGTTTTTGCCGTTCTGGCTACGGAACCCTAAAAAGGAGAACTTTATTATCTTTTCCTTTGAAATTCTACGACAGAGAGTCCGTTTAAAGGTATCTACCCACTTCACCGTATCATGCAACAACATACAAAAAGTGTTACATTAAAACAATATGTGCACAGTCGTGCTAAAAATTATTATGGTAAACGAACATAATAAGTTCTTAGTTCCAAAAATATATAACAAGACTAGATTTTGCCCGCGGCTTCGCCCGCGTGGACTTCGGTTATCGTGCGCTGTTCCCTCGGGAACTGTGCATTTTTCCGGGATAAAAAGTAGCCTATGTCACTATCTGGCCCATAAAATATCTCTTTGCCAAAAATCACGTCGATCCGTCGCTCCGTTTCGACGTGAAAGACGGACAAACATACACACTTTCGCATTTATAATATTAAGTATGGATATGGATTAAGTGGCTAAGAGAATGAAGCCAGTGTAGCATAATATTATATTATAATTTGCAAAATACTCTCAAAAGGATTATTTTGCAAAAACTGCCTTTGGGTACATTTTTGCAAAAGTATCCACATCTCTGTGTATGTTGTAACTTTTGTTTTGTGTTTGTATTTAGATGCATGTTTAAACAAATAGGTAGTTACATATAATTAAATTTTAACGGGCGCGTTCTCGCTAACAATCTGTAAACTAAACTTACCAGTGTAAGCATGCAATGACGAAAGGCAGCGATAGCTAACAAGTAACGCAATAAAGAAATATACGCTCAAACAATATAACCCTCTTTAAAGCAGTGGGGACGCGACGTTGAAGTTCCCAAGACGATCCCATAGAGCTTATGGGAGCGGAAGCAATACCATGCCCTTGGTACCGCTCTGCTTTCAGAGCATGACATGAGTGCGTGTGAGCTATCTTTGGGGGCGGCAGACATGAACTTGCCTTCGAAATCCAAAAGCTTAATGGTTACTTGACCTAAAATGTATATTTCAGAACTAAATTATTGTTATTATTATTTTAAAATTTATGACGGTGGAAGCATTCTACACTTCCATTGAACGTAGATATAGTTTAGATATAGTTAGTGTTTAGTATTGTAACTAAGGGACCCATACATCCTTGTATTTTAATTATTATTATTTTTTGTTTTTTTTCTGTAATTGTATAATATAGTTTTTAAGTATTTTATTTGTAATTATATTATTATGAAAAAAATACTTTCTGCCAAGTTTCTTGCGGCGCATTCTTTTTGGCAATGATGGTCTTTCCGAAAGCGCTGGTAGTTTAAAAAATGACGTGTAAAAGTGCCCATTGCGGCCTATTTACTGAATAAATCATTTGAATTTGAATTTGAATTTTAAAAACCGCTAGTTCCCAGGCCACACCATTAGGGATGCAAGTGGAAAAAACACGGCAATATATAAGCACGGCGTGCGTGACTGGGCGGACCGATAACATGTAACGAGCGCAAGCGCGCGTTGTAAAACAGATGCTCTTGATTTTTACAACCCATTGTTTGGGATATCATTAGCACTTGTATCATATCACGGTCTCACTCCCGCAGGCCTTTGTAATTCTTTATCTCTCACTTTAATATTCGGTTTCGAAAGACACACATAAAAGATTTGGATATGAGGTTGATTACTTTTTATGAACAAGCGTTGGCTTGGGGACAAAAGAAATCGTATGTGTGAAGTGTTGAGTGTGGTAATTATTAAATATCGTTTGTTGTTAGAAATGGTGAAATGAATCAGTTCCGACTGTAGTTTTTTCCGGGCCCTAATTATTACTATATAGGTTAGCTTCCGGCATATCAGATTTTGTAAAATTATACATACATATTTGTGCACTTATTACCCTGTAGTACCACAGTGTAGTCTCCAATTCGAGCTCATTTGAAGAAAGAAATAAAGGCTTATTTTGGCTCCATAAGTACTACCTAAAACTAAGACTAGAACTAGCACTAAAACTATGTTACTTGGTGACACGGCAGGATACCAAAAAGGGTCTCCACTCAGCATGTGTTGCCGCACATTATGTGCAGCAACGCTGGTTTTCTGTGGAGCCCAAACTGTCACTTTGTTTGTTGCAGAACACAAAGACTGATACGTTTGAAAATAAAAACTAGTTTTTTTGCTAGCTTTAAAATTCCTACTGAACCATGACTGCGTCAGTACAACTCGTACTTGACTAGTCATATAAATATAATTTTATTGTTATAACATTTAATTTAAAAGGGATATGATTAATTTTCGAAAGTGTGTGTCTGGTATCGTATGTAACTGGCACAAATATCTCCGTCCGTCATAAAGTTTCCTCTGAAACATTTTACACTTCAAACAATAATTCGTCGTTAAACTTCCTGAGCGGTAAATGTGTATCTTAGCAAAGTGTCCTAAAAGTGGCCTATTAGTTTTGACGACCCGACCCGCTTTACCGTCCAATTTTAATTGGCCTCTACAGCGAGATTAACACCTTAGAATCCTACCTAATATTATAAATACCATGGTGGCCTAATGGTTTGACCTATGGCCTCTTAAGCAGAGGATCGTGGGTTCAAACCCCAGCTCGCACCTCTGACTTTTTCGAAACTCATCTGCGAAATTACATTTGAAATTTGCCACGATCTTTACGGGAAAGAAAAAATCGTGAGTCAACCTGCACAGACCTGCGAAGCAACTCTGTGGTGTGTGTGAAGTTCCCGATCCGCACTGGGCCTGCGTGAGAACTACGGGCCAATCCCTCTCATTCTGAGGCGAGGCCTCTGACTAGTAGTTACAGGACGACGTATATAGGCTGGGATGATGATGATGATGATGATTATGAATGCGACAGTTTGTGTGTATGTATCTGTATGTTTGTTACTCCTTCATGCTTAAACGGCTGGACGGATTTTGATGAAATTTGGCACGTAGTTGGCTGGACGTTTGAAATATCACGTAGGCTAATTTTTATCCCCACATTCCTACGGGATTGGAATAAAATTACCAAATTCCAAACTCTAGAAATAACTCTAGAATAGGAGACATGAAATTTGACGCAGGTATTTTATATGCAAGGTTAAAGAAATCTAAGATGTAATTTTTAGTAGAAATGCCCACAGGAATTTAGTAAAACTATCGAATTTCAATTCAATTGCCGGATTTTATAGTTTACGCGTGCGAAGCCGCATAAATGCAACGCAATGATTAATGAATATGAATAAGAAATTCTTTAAAACATCACCTTGAAAATTACCCTCAGTATCATGATACTATGGAAGAATTGCGAAACTGAAGTGTCAGTGGGCGGGGCACATTGCTCGCAGGACTGATGGCCAATGGCGTCCGTGGACCGGGAGACGAGCTGTCGGTAGGCCTCCAACAAGATGAAGCGATGACATAGATCGCGGGATCGAGGTGGAGGTGCACTAGTGGATCTTTCGGCTGACATGATGATGATGATACTATGGTAGGTATCAGCCAAATAAGTGGTCTACCAATTTTTAAACAAATTCCTATCAAATGAATATGTCTCTAAAGTCGAACTTTCAAGTTGACCGACACGCAAACGATTATCAACTTTAGGGTAGTAGACCACATATTTGGCTGATGGTACAACACTAAAATAACTATGCGACGTAGAAATTAAATAAATATTTGACCAAAAATAAACCATAAAACGTAATATTAATGGCGCAAGTAGGCAGCAACACTACGTGGCAAAATAATGCAGAAGTTCTACAGCACATTTTAACTGCTCCTGAAGGTATATAAATTTCAATTTTAAAATCTGGGTCCGCATTCAGAAACAAGATAAAAATGTAAACAGAAATGCGGTGTACACTTTTATTTGCGCTACACAGTGCGCTAACACTATGTTGTGAGCGTTTTTGTTGGTTACACGAGCAGTGGTTCGAATAATAATGTTGTTCAGTAAACACAAGTATATGTTTTAAGTTTTCTGTAGAAAAAAGATGCAGCTTAATTTTTTTCACTTTTTTATTTTTTGTATCCAGGCCTAAACGATACTACGAGTATTTGATTTTTAACACGCACATGTTAGTTTTACTTGTAACTAATTATTATTTGAATGAAACACTAAAAAACATGAATGCATTTATATATTTAAGCTATTGAAACCGAAGCGAAATAGTGTTGACATCAGCATTAAAAGAAAACTCACACGACTTTCTATTATAGTAAAATTCGCGGATTTTAAACATGTGGACGGTTCCTTGTAATTTTTACAATGTTTATTCTAACATTCATTAAAACTCAGTATCACGTGATTTATAATAACTTGTTTTGCGATCCTAAAACTGCCCCTTTCAAAAACACCCATGATTTCACCAGAGGGTTAAAATTAACCTGTTGAAAAATAAATACAAACAAAACCATGCAATTACATAAAAGTATACGTAACCGAACACACCTATAACCCGCCCGTTCAATTAGGCAAAGGGGCATGTTCTGATACTACCAGTGTTGCCGTAAAGGATTATAAAATTCGCAGAATTGTGTAGCTTGCATTTTGAAAAATGTTAGATTCTCTATAACCTCCCTTTAAACTTTATCTCATAATTTGGACTGGAATACCAAATGCATAATATTTCGAAGCATAATATTTGTTGATTAAATTTGATAGCTAACAATAAATAGCACGGTAAGAATCGTCCCACATTTTTGCAGATGCACTAATTTTACGCTGAAAAAAATACCTAAATATTAGTTGCATTAGAATAGGTATTGAATGGGAAAATAGAAAACCTACAAATATACTTCTTCTTTTTTTAATTTCATCGTGTGATCCAACTTGTAGAACTGTGGCTTAACCCCTTAGTACCTACGTCCTGTTTCAGAAACAACCACCTATGTGAGGTCTAGGAGACCACTACTTTTAAAGGATATGGAATTATAGAAATAAAGTTTAAAATTATTAAAAAAGTCTATGCTATTTATTTGCAATAAATATTACAAAATAAATCAATAGATTATTTTATAAACTCAACCCATTTCAGTACTTCTCCTTTTTATACCATAAAATTACTTACCCTAAGAGGATATGAGATCTCAAATTATAGGAACATAATGTAAAGATTATTACTAAAGTTTCATCAAATTTAATGATCAACCAAGTTATTTAACTGATTTAATTTTAAATTAACATTTCATTTTTATAAAACGCAAGGAAGCATGTTTTACTAAAAAATAAATACAAATCTTTTTGAATTATACTAAAAATGTTAACAAATAAAACACAGACAACCACCTACGTTCGGTCTGGGAGACCACGTAAGAATAATACGCAACCACCTACCTAAGGTCTTTGAGACCGCACGTAGCCGTTAAGGGTTAATACATTCCTACTTTGCCTGCATACTTAAAAAATGTCATCGCTTATGTCTTAACACCTTGTTTCAAGTTCTATTTATTGTTAAAGTGGTAACATTGCAAAATCCGTATAATGTAACTCTTAGTTTCGGTTAGTAAAAATCCTGTTGAAAAAAAAAACAAAATTACCTGTGCACTTCGAATCGTTCTGGTCATCATCACAAAAACAATTCGAATATTATGTAAATTCGAGTCTATTGCTTAAAAATAATCCCTCAATCAAATCAACTCATTTTGACCAAATTAAACAATGTTCATGATTCAAACCTCGCCGTTACCTTATTTATAGACCAAAAAATTCTACATTAAAAAAATACAAAAAGATTGTCTAGATTGAATCATGTTCATTGTAGTGAACGTTGCCAAATGAACATAGTTTGCTTCTTCTTTCGAATGTTATTTAGACGATATGGTTTCAAAAATCGGTTCTATATATTCGCCAGTTCTCCTGTTTCTCGCAGGGAGGACAATATATTTCTTGACAAATCCCTAATCTTCGGATTTCTCATACAGCTGGCAACGGCGCGGACTTCTGACCCCCGTATATGTGAAAGCTTTTGTTTGAATTTATTTGACAACTGCTCACTGTGACTGCTCTTTGTTTGTTAAGACAGAAGTTGAATTGTTATTATTATGTTTGCAGGATCGTTGGGTTAGCAAATTAACTTTACTGGCAGATTTATGGCTTTGCATTTTGGAGGAAATTTTAGATGAAGGTTTTCATGTTTTCTGGTCATGTAAAAGAAAAAAAGAGTGTTATATACTTATAATGTTACAAAGTTTAGTGACGTTTAGTTATTGTTCTGAACATTTTATTTTTTAAGTACATAATTATCATTTCGGGAGCAATTTTAACACATCGTTTTAATGCTTTTGTTAAACTCTACAACTACTCTAACATATAAAACTTGTATTATTTTTATGAAAATTTATTTATTTTTCATAACAATTTTATAGAATAGAATCTTTATTTGCTTTACGTGATAACTCAAGTATTATTAACGTAGGTAGTTTAATCGTTTTAAAAATGTAATAAAGAAAAAACCAAGGAACTGAAGATAAAAATAAAATTAAGTTATGAATAAACAGTACAATATGAAAAATATGTTTTTTTTTAAGTTTCATTTTAATACATACTTTTTTAGTGTATTTTTTTCTGATGGTAGGCACTTGCATTGTCATCCAAACTACATATATGTCAGTACCTTGGTAAGGTGGTTGGGTCTAAGTCGATACAATTAACCGTTAAAAAGTTTCATCCCGCGGAAACGACCATGATCGGACCACAAGAATTTTACATCATAACCAAATTATTGCATTGTCACCAAACTTACATAAATTTAAAGGAAGCAGTTCATTCTAAGAATTGATTTCAGAAAATTTTATAACAAAAAATTGAACCAACTACAAAAAACCATGAAAATAATTTTCTACCAGTCTGAAGTCGGTCGGTGCCTCAGCACGAGCCAGCAGTAGGTAGGTACCCCTACCATGAGTTTACAGTGACCGTACTCGATAGTAAATTATTTGTAGAGGCGCTGTGTACAATTCTCCATATAAATAATTTACGCCGTCGCTATCGAGTACTACGGTCACTGTAAATTCATGGTAGTGGTACAGGAGTGGCCCTATAGTCATCTACCTCACCTACGCACTTTATATTGGGATTCAATCACTCCTGCTGGCTCGTGCTGAGACACCGACCGACTTCAGACTGGTAGAAAATTATTTTCATGGTTTTTTGTAGTCGGTTCAATTATTTGTTATAATTTTTTTTTCACTCTTTTTAGTGTAAATAATCTAAGATACAATAATTTATTGAATCAGGCGTTACTTTGCGGAGGTCCATATCAACAATTAAACAATTGGTAGCATGGTGTACGGTTGTGTCACTCTGAAGATGAGCTCTGGTTGAGTTCGAAACGCGTCAGTGTAGTGTGGTGGTGGTGATAGATGGGTTTGTGTGATTTGTGTGTGTTCTGGTGGAGGAACTGCATGAACACGCATATTTTGCATAAGCTTAGCTATCGTAAGGTCGCGGCTGAGCAAGGAAATTATTTTAGTTCATTAAGATACAATAGTTAAATATCAACAGCTCGTCACCTTTTACGAAAGATTGCGTTTTCCGATGCAGAGACGTTCATTATTGAAGAGTCCTGGTGCTTCACCACCCATTTTACCATATGCATCACGAGGAGCATAAATTGCAAAGTAATTAAAATTTAACCCGTGAAATACTTGTTATTGAGTAGTATAGTAACTCCGATGGTCAACTGTGGTCTTCATCATCAGTTCCACTTCACCAAATGATGATTTTCAAGAGCAAATGCACGAGTTACTACTACATATATCTAATTTACTATAGGTGTCCCTACACAACATTTGAAGAGTTCCCTCGATTTCCTTAAGATCCAAACATCAGATCCTGATTTGGTGCTTATGGAACCTAATTGAAGACATTCCTAGACGAACGCAAAAAAAAAACAAATCGGTTCATAAATGACGGAGTTCTGAGGTAACAAACATAAAAAAAACGTAGAACCGAATTGATAACCTCCTCCTTTTTTGAAGTCGGTTAACAAATAGGCAAAACTAAGTAAACGCTTGTTAAATACAAAACATGTTGTAATTTTTTATTCAGTAAATCTGTCAAATAAGCAAAATAATCTGAACACTCAAACTGTTCCCAAAAATCATAAAATGTATTATTTCGCCATTCAAATTGACTAGATCAGAAATTCGCGTCAAATCATATTTCCCACATTTCCGGACGTAGCTAATGCTATTGATTCAACCCGTTGGATGCCGAAAGCCGGCCTAACCCCCCCGATGCCGATGCTCAAAGTTATCTGATGCGGATAACAGCTGACGTGGGTCTATGAGGCGCCAAACGAAAAGGTTTGTGGAAGTTTTCCATTTCACAGGTTTTTGATACAATGCTTAATTGCAATTGGATTTATTTAGAGGAGGCCTGTGCCCAGCAGTGGGCCGTATGTAGGTTGGGATGGTGATGATTTGATTTAATAATTATTTCTTAATTTTCTTTGTATTGAAATACGTAGAATCTCGTTTAGTCTTGAAGATATTTCTCGCTTTTTCCGAGTGATTTAACATATCCAGTGTATGCAGAGCCCTACTCTTAAGCAAAATGTAGGCAGTGTGGGGTCAGATAATATTGGTCATTGATATTTACACATAAAAAATCAAGATTTTCAGACTTTGTGTTATAATAGCTACCTTCATACCAAATTTCCTGATTCTGAGTCCACGGGAAGTACCCTGTAGGTTTTAATTCCCTTGCGAGTTTCGAAAATTTGCGGAAATTTGCAGCATAAACGGCTGCATCTTTTGATTGCGTCGGCTTAGAAGTTTGATTTTTTCACAGCTTCAACGGACAGTAGACCTTAGTATTTGATATAAATTTCAGCTTCCACGCGTTCCCAAGAAAAAGGGTCTTGACAGACAAACAGACAGACAGACAAAGAGTGATCCTATAGCGGTTCCGTTTTTTCCTTTTGATGTACGGAACCCTAAAAGTAGTGTAAATATTTGTATCTTCATAGTAGTAGAGGAGAACATAGAACATCATAATATCTTTTTTCTTGCTATCAACTAATCAAATCGAATAATAAAATGTGAAACATGACATTACAATGAATGAATAACTGAATCATCTACAAATATCTAATAGGCTCACGACGCTCGAATAAATTCCCATTCAGTATCTTGGACTCCCCTTACTATAGATAGCCAGTGGATGAACATGTCGCTGTCAGATCGGTCTAGTCAGCCACGAAAGACGTTGTGCACAGGCAACATGCCAAAACTCATCTGAAACAGACGCATAGGCCTAAATGATGAGTCATAGTATTACACGCATTTCAGCATCCATTTACTACTGGCTTTGATTACTTTTGAGGCTAGATCGATGGTAATAATTTTTACACCATATATTTTATGTATATTACCATACATTCAAAATACCACAAACAGGACTTCTCACGCTAAAACACACGAGTAATATTTACCTCGAAGTTTCAACCTCATTACAGTGGCCGTGGTCACGAGTAGACTGAAGTGTAGGGTGTCAAGTCTGCCTAGCAGCGCCGGTCCTTTGAACTACCCGCACTTGATCACAAAAAGTACCAGCACTCGTACCTCGAACTACCCGCACTTGGTCATTTTTATTTGTCACCCCATCACACCGACACACAACACTAACAACGTCCGATCGTCCCTCCGAACATTCTTCCCGAGACGCCGACACTGTGAGTCGACTCAGTGTGTAGTTTGACTATGAGTGAAAATCACGAAAGTTTAAAACATTACATCCATTAGGTTCCGTGGGTTGGCCATCGAAACAGAGGTAGATGGCGATGGCGAGAAGATGAGATGGCGGGATGACTTGGACGCATAGAGTGGCAGGACCATACTCTCGATAGGGGCGAATGGTGGAAAAAAGGGGGCTTTTGCACAGCAGTGGAAGACCTTACAAGCTATAAAAAAAAAACAATTATAATTGTATGACGTTATGTTCCTTGCCATTATTTAATAGCTTTCATTAAAATATTTGACGAAGTTTTTAATGCCCAAGACAACAAACTAGGATCAGAACACTACATTGTATTACGACAGTATTTACGTTTTACTACCCAGTTTACAAGCAGTTGTATTACGTTTTGTCCGTTAATTACTTTGACGAGCTGTTAAAACTTTTCTTATGACATCACGTATTAGACCCTAGTTTTATAAGTAATAAAAATTAGTAAGCTTAAATTACCTTTATTAAGACTGTAAAATACTTATTTTGGGTTAGAACACACTCGGTGCCTAAATTTGATTAAAAAATACATTAAAATCTGAAAAAAAAAACTGACAAAAATATTATTTTGAATATTCGCTTTGGAATAACTAAGTATTACACTTATAGAATCGATTTACTTTTTATTAGTTTTTTTTTTCTTACAAAGTGCAAACAGTGAATTACTTCTCCGTAACTCGCAATTTTCCCTTCTCGTTTTAACAAGATTGTCAAAATATTACAAATGCATTAACCCTGCCACTGCTTTCCCCACTCAGACCCACGTCAGTAGCAGTAATCCACTCAGCAGTGCTAGTGTTAAAATTATGAGAAGGAGTTTTATAAATGCTTTCCGCGTTAACCCGTCAGTAATACAGGTTAGAGAAAAATCGAAAAAGTTCTGGTTGTAATGTAGTTTTTCCTTTTTCTTTCTTTTTACATGTATAATGTTTTCATCCAAACGAGTTACAGTATTCCGTTAATTGATACCTCTCAGGTATAAATCGTATTATCCACTGAAAATCAGCGTCATAGCACCGTCAACCATCTACATTCATGCATATGTTTATGGTTTTGTATAGCTGAATTATTGTAGCAGTTCAAAATAATATTTTCTATTCTATTCTATTCTATTCTATTCTATTATACTTACATTTTATAAACGTGATAGTTTGTAAAGATGGCATATCTGCCCCAGCCGGGAATCGAACCCGGGACCTCAAACTTCGTAGTCAGGTTCTCTAACCACTTGGCCATCCGGTCGTCATGTTAAAAGATTTGAAGATTTGTAATGGAAAAGATTGACATAATAATAACAAATGCACTAACCCTGCCACTGCGTTCTTAAGTTCGGCCTTATAATTTTGTTTTGTAATTTGACTCACATTATTCATGTGGCCTGGTTTGCCACAAAATACCAGTCCAGTTATTAGTTAGACTGCGTCCAATTTGTTTCTAAAACATTATACTCAAACAGCAAAACAATCCAACAGAGTAACTAGTCTAAATAATTTACTGTACACCTCAAAACATGACATTTATGTGACTAGCAATGCGCATACATCTAATACACTAATGCATCTAATTTTCATTTCACTAATTGCTTAGATTATAACTTTATAACTTTTAGCGTAATTAGCAAAACTAACAGTCTCATTGATTTATTAAATTTTGTTTCAAACTCACGCTGTTTGTACTGTTATAAATTTGATTGAACTTACTCATAAGTTTTAAACGTTTTTAATTAATTAAAAAAGTCAGTAAACAGCATTAGTTTTTAGTTTTTATTCGATTACTAAAATCTTACAGAATTACCTTGATATTATTACTGTTAGGTACTTTAAGTGTCTTGGTTTAATCATCGTTTCGTTTTCGTCATTTATCCGCGTTCGTTATTATTTTAAACGCGAAAATATGTGTGTAATCCACATTGAGCCCGTGTGGACACAGCGGCCCAAGCCCCTCTCGTTCTGAGAAGAGGCATGTGCCCAACAGTGCAACGTATATAGGCCAAGATGATGATGATCATGATGATATAAATACATCTCGTTCTGACAGGGTTTTATAAGGTCAAGTAATACTAAAACGTCATAGCGATGTATACTTTGTCCCCCTTTACTGAACCCTAATAAAAGTAAACCCGAATATTATAGGTACAAACTTGGTACAAACGAATAATAAATTCCTCATGGGTACCCATTGTGCGAATATTAACAAAGTATTGGCTTGTTTTACAAACGCACACTTTATGAAGTTAAATTACACTACGTCGTAAAACAAAAAGGGCGTAAAAACCGGAGAAACAAAATAACATAAGCCCTTTTAAAAACTGATGGAGGGAAATCATAAAGCTCACAAAAGAATGGTAGCATTCCTCTTTTCGTGATTTAACACTTCCGCTTTTCAGGAGTCGGGTGTTTGCATTTTGAAGCGAAAAGTAGAAATTAAATTGTGATTATATTAGGTATTTTTCACCCAGGCGGCCCCCGTGCGCGCCCCCCCTATAACTTCTAAAATAAGAGAATTATGCAAACTTCCACCGAAAATTGGTTTGAACGAGATCTAGTAAGTAGGTTTTTTTTAATACGTTATAAATCGTAAAGTAAAGGAAACTTTTATATTATGTTACTTGCTGCTACGGAACCCTTCATGGGCGAGTCCGACTCGCACTTGGCCGCTTTTTTCAAAGTGGCCCTCCGCTGCTTGAGGGGCTATTCCTGTCAATGACGTGTCCGTCTGTCTATCTGTTTTGATTGGACCTACAATCTTGAAATTTTAACTTTTACAGTATCATGTTGAATCAAAATCATACAAATAGAAATAAAAACTTGTTCATTATTTTTAGGGTGGCTTATCTAATCGAGTAGTTAAGTTTTCTTTGTTTAATATGTAAAAATAGATAAATGCTGTATTTTTAAAAATATTAGAAAAGAATGAAACGAGAACCAAAATCAGCTTTTTTAAAAAATAATTTTATTACAAAGAATTAACATTTAATCATGGATCTCCTTGGAAAGTAACGTCTGCATCTAGACACCATCCCGAATTATTCTTAAAACCTTTTAAGACTAAAAAAACTTATATAACTTTAATGACATTCCAAATTTACCACGAGCTTTACGGTAAAGGAAAACATCGTGAGGATACCTGCACAGCGTGCAAAGCAATTCGATAGTTTGAAGTTCCCAAACCGCACTGGGTCCGCGTGGGAACTATGGCCCAAGTCCTCCCATTCTGAGAGGAGGCCTGTGCGCAGCAGGATGGCTAGGATGAAAATGATGACGTAACTTTGTATTTTACATAATAAGCAATGTGAAACAAGTACAAAAATCCAACACTTCAACAGCTGCTGCCCCTCCATACCCGTGCACAAATATGTTTGCCCCGCTAATGGCCAGTAACGGGTTAATCGATCCCTGTTTGCGGCCCCCGCGTAAAGTTACAAGGTTTTGTACGGCTCTGTTTAGTTTGGAATTTGAGAACTTTGTTACGGAATATAGGTTTGGTTTTAAGTAATACCGTCCCAGTGTAGGGTCTGGTGCAGTGTTGTGTGACAAATACTCAATGCTAGCCTTTAGGTTGCATTTCCACCAGACCTGTGTAGGGTTAGAAACACATTCCTCACAACACATCCTCGCACATCTCTGGTGGATGTTTGTAGCATACCTCAGAACTCCGTCATTTATGAACCGATTTGAATTTTTTTTTACGTTCGTCTAGGCCTTCAATAAGCACCAAATTAGGATCTGATGATCGAATCTTAAGGAAATTGAGGGAACTCTTCAAATATTGTAGGAACACTTATGGTATATTATATTTGGATATATTTAGCAGTAGGTAACTCGTGCATTTGCTCTTGAAAATCATAATTTGGTGTAGTGGAACTGATGATGAAGACCACATTTGACCAACAGAGCTACTACTCAATAACAAGTACTTCACGGGTTGAAGTTCAATTACTTTAACACAGTTGCTAAGCAATTTATGCTCGTCGTAATGCATATGGTACAAGTACAATGGAACGGGTGGTGAAGCACCAGGACTCCTCAATAATGAACGTCTCTGCATCAAAATAAGAAATCTTTCGAAAAAGTGTCGATTATTTGACATTAAACTATTGTATCTTAGATTATTTACACTAAGAAGCGTGAAAAAAAAATAGAACAAAATTGAACCGACTGCAAATAACCATGAAAATAATTTTCTACCAGTCTGAGGTCGGTGCCTCAGCACAAGACAGCAGGAGTGATTGAAGTCTAAAATAACAGTAGGTATGTAGGTGAAGTAGACGACTATAGGTCCACTCCTGCTGGCTTGTGCCGAGGCACCGACTTCAGACTGGTAGAAAATTATTTTCATGGTTTTTTGTAGTCGGTTCAATTTTTTGTTATAATTTTTTTATTGATAATGTTTAATGAAACATGTTTTAAATCTATTTACTCTCCATTTGTTAGTACATGGATGGCCGGTAGGCGTTAAAATATATTAACATGGCACAATCTTCTTCATAGCACACTGCACTGCACTGCACTGGACTGCAGTGATCCCGACAAAATGACCTAACGTAACGTTTCTTACATCGAACGTGATACTTCTAAATAATCCTGCGCAATTTAAATCGCAGCATTAGATAGAGCATTAAGCCCAATGAAGAGGTTTCAAAAACGGGTCGACATCGTGGCTAATTTATGACAAACAATAACTCTAACAAACATTACATTATGACTTGCGAAAATTATGCGAACTTTGGCGCGCCCGTAGGTATGATTGTGCGTAAAGTCCAAGCTAGTGTAAAAATGTCATCGATAATGTGCGCAAAGGTGTGATTAAGAATTATTTCCATTACTATTGATATGTATCGTCTATACATTTTTAGAGCGATTTTAGAGACGAGATGAAAGAAAAAAAAATACATTTATTTTCCAAAATTTGGCATAACAAGAAAAATATAAATAAAGAGTAATGTTATTTATTTTTTTTTTTATTTATGACGGTGGAAGCATTCTACACTTCAATTGAACATAGATATAATTAGTTAACATGTTTAGTTTTAGTTTTGTAACTAAGTGCCGCCATACATCCCTGTATTATTATTTATTTTTATGTAATTTTTTCCTTAACTTTTTACTTTATTTTTTTAGTATTTTATTTGTAATTATTTTAATTTGAAAAATATACTTTCTGCCAAGTTTCTTGCGGCGCATTCTTCATGGCGATGATGGTCTTTCCGAAGGTCCATTGCGGCCTATTTACAGAATAAATGATTTGAATTTTGAATTTGAAATAAATTACAGTTAAAAAAAAGAAGACTTTAGACAATCTTATATATTGTATTAAGCAGGAAGAAAGAAAATAAGGACCCATACTCAGCGTACTTATAGAGGTATTGCCACGGCAAACCGCAAAACTTGAGGATGATTTACAATTAACTCAGTTAATCCATAATAATATTATAAATGCGAAAGTGTGTGTGTTTGTGTGTTTGTATGTTTGTTCATCTTTCACGTCGAAACGTGAGAGTTTATGGGCCACATAGGCTACTCTTTATTCCGGAAAAATGCACAGTTCCCGAGGGAACAGCGCGCGATAACCGAATTCCACGCGGGCGAAGCCGCGGGTAAAAGCTAATTATTATTTAAAAATTAGCTGTGTCCCGTGACTTCGCGGAAACTATAATTTTCCGGGATAAAAGCTATTCTGTCATGGTGTCAAACTACCTTTCCTTTATAACCTTTTTTTTTTTGAATTTTTTGAATATTAGTTAAGATAGTGTACCTTCACGGCGTCTCCTTTTAGCTTAATGCTCTAAGCGGTAACCACACGATACACGTACCAAGGACTGGGAATAGGAAGCTCTCATTACTTAACGTCCCCAACTTTCGATGCGGCGTGGCTACAAAGTCTAGGGAATTACGCCTAAGTCTTTGTTGGAAACTGTTAGTACAATAATTTGTATCATGCCAAAGTTTACCGGTTAGGAAGTTCAGCGTTCGGGAACACTGCAAGATACAATTAAAACGTTAAAGAACTACACTAGCACATAGACATGCAGAGCAGGTTCTATTCTCCCTCTTAACTAAAAGATAAGTACGGTGAAGTAAGCACACACACACACAAACACTCACTGACCCTCTCAATCACATCACACCACATGCGTACGCATAATATTTGATTTGTTTTTCTTTCACGAAGAGCACGTTACTGGTTTTATCTTTTCTTTTTCTTCTGAGCGAGAAAACACTTTCTGGGAATGAATTAATACGTTTCTTATTCCTCCAGTCCATAAAACTTTCATAGGTTTTTAAATAAATCTTTCTAGATTTCGTCGGCAAAAGATTATCAATTATGTCTTTTGCTCTTTGCTCAACAACATTTGACGAGTGATCAAATTTTGCTCACAAGGTTATGAATTCGATTGTACATTTTTCGTTTTGACATTTGACACTAATAATGAAGTTCTATATTAATGGATATAAAAATGTCACTTCTCTCTTCTCTCACTTCAGGTGCTGTCGTGTTTTGATTGATATCCGACTTTTCTCGATGAGAAACCATATTAAATACTAGAGTTTACCCGCGGCTTCGCACGCGTAAATCATTAGATCCAGCAGCTGAATTGAAATTTCAGAATTTTTACAAATTCTCGGCGGAATTCCCGAAACTTAAATCGTGGTTTTCATTGACGTTACATTTAAAACAATCATGCCAAATTTCATCACTCTAAGCCCAGCCGTTGATATTTCGAGATTTTATCCCTGTTCCGTGGGAACATCGAAATAAAAATTAGCCTATGTTTTATTTCAGATGTCCAGCTATCTACATACCAAAATTTATCCAAATCCGTCCAGCCGTTTCAGCGTGAAGGAGTAACAAGTTAGGATTAGTAGGAATATGTACGGTCAAGGACTTTAATTCATGAGGCACCATGGAACCATCTTACTGTAAACGTCATAGTGACATCGCATTAATTAGCAATGACAATCGTAATAAGGTCTCATAGTGGTTCATGAATTAAAGTCCTTGAGTGTACATCCATCTCTGCGTATGTTCCTGCGAAATAAACATTAATTCATTTCATAGTTATTATTTAAAGAATTAAGCAACAACAACAACGTGTTAATTAACTAACTAAAAACTTGAAAGTAGTTTCGTCAGTTTCTACAGAATAGAAAATAGAATCGATTACACTAGAATAATAGTTTAAACCAAGTTGTGTTCTTTTTTAATCCCTCCGTTACTCGTTCTGTGTCCAGTCTAAAAGTTTACAAAATGCATACCAATTAAGGTTGTAACTAGGTTGCGAAATAAAGCAGAAATAAAAGATATAGCTAAATATTTGAAGGAAACAGATTGACGATACTAAATACACAGACTTTCTTATTAAATCACCAAGATTGTTCCACAATTCACCGATTCCCAAGTAAAAAGTAGCGGAGAGAATTGCGGTCACTAGATAGGCAATATTACGAATAATTTAGTAGGAGTATCGGGTCGTATCCAATCTGTTGGCATCTTGGAAGAAAAGGTAATTCGGAGGCATCCATTGCTTGGTTGTTAACCCACGAAGCTAATAAGTTTAATCCAGCAGCGTCAATATACATCGAAACTGTGCTAAGGTATTTTGTCTCGATGTTTCAGAGGATACTTTCGTAGATTCAACGCTGGAAAGAACTATGCGAGAAGACAGATGAAGCTATTCGAATGCTTTACTGGCTGATTGGATAAGGTTGTTTCGGAAAATAAAATAACGCCTATCGGAAAAGGTTTCCAGGCCAATGTAGGAGGATATTTTACTTCATCTTTGAATTATTTTTCTGATTTCGACTATAAATACAAGATTTTTAGAATTAATCTGGATTATTTCAACAGATTAATGGACAAGTTTCAATGGATAGGTGTTCTAAAAAAATAGTCCATCAGTCAAGGGCGGATCCAGCTTTATAGCCAAGGGGGGGGTCGGATGGTCAAATTTTATAGCCAGGGGCGGGTCACATGATGAAATTCTAGTCATATCAATTCTCCTCTTTTTGTCTCAAGAATACACAATAAATTTAGAAAAATATCCACTGCTGTCTTAGATCCAGCCCAGGGAGGGTCATGACCCCCACGACCTAGGTTCGCCCATGCTGTCAGTTACATTATCAATTTATCAGAAATTATTTAATACGTATTTTTGTCTTGTCGATTAAATAAAAATACTTAATGAAGATAATATTTAACCAGTTATACCTAGTGCCATCCACAAAGACGTGATTTTGTCAAAATTAGACATTAATGACATTGCAATAAGAACCACGGCACGCGTCATCGTGGATGAATCTACCTATAAAGGCCCACGTGACGTCACCCCGTGCGACACTTTTCAGCACAGCATGATTGTCGCAGGGCGTGAGGTCCTCCCTCCACTCCCGAACTCTGATGTGCTTCATCTTTGTCATAACTACATAAATAACCCTGCTTCTTCTTCTTCTTCGTCGGGTAAAAATAGGTGTCTAATATTTTGGGATAATGTAACTGACAAACTAAATAGAATACGTACTTATTTGTTTTACTCAGAAAACTACCAATAGTTCTCCTTGTACACCTCAAATCTAATTAACAGTTATTATATTAACGTGCAGAGTTGTCATTTGCACCCCATTTCTGATTAATTACTAATGATTACATTAAAATAATGATAAGTGCGTCTCAAATACTTCATTGTGATAAAGTTCCATAGCGCCGTAGGAATCAAATTGGACTGTAGGTACGCAAGTTTCAGGAAATTGCACTACGTCCGATTGTCAGCAAAAAGAGACCCTCACGTTTAATGATGTGCGTGACGTTAGACTGTGAACCGTAGAGCTTCTTAGTCGTGTGAGAAAGATTATAAAATTGTTACATTGCGTAGCTGCGTGGCTATGTCCACGATATTTCTCGAAGTGCCAGTGTCTTGCTTCCGACTTAATCATCAGATCAGTTTGATGGTACGAGTAGGTACCTACCATAATATAATACACACAGCATAAAAAAATAATACATTCAAATATAGAAGCTTCTTTTCAAGAACCCTCTTTAGTGCCAATCTTAATGGTCTGAAGTTAAGTTTCTGTTTTCATTGTTACTCGACTGCGGCAAAGCCAAAGGAAGAGTAATGATTTTAGCAGTCAATGTATGTTTGTATTTACGTATGCTCCACCGTAGCATCTATACTCATCCGATTTTAATAAATAAGGTATCTTTTTACTTTTATACTCAGACATTGTTTTAATTGCCAAACGTCAAATCAAATATATATTGGGATAATGACCACTCGGACGTCTACCTTATGTCTGATATTTTCAAAGAGGCCCAGTTCTCCGTAATCAACAATCTCTCGGTCAATCTCGTACATGCGTTAAGCGCCCACGTCCCATATTTACTACTCTGGAATAGCTGGGGACTGGGACGCGGCATTATGCGGAGTATTTAGTTACCTTAGCAGTAGTGGATATGGGTTCAGCAGGACCAGTGTTGTGGTAGTACTTTGAACCTCAAGCATAGCACTGTTTAAACCCGTGCGCGTAATTTTATTTTGAAATTTACAATGAGCTCTATCGTCATCATCTTCACTATCACCTGTACGACGTCCAATGTTAGACCTAGAGGCTTCCACCACAGAACTGCAATTGCTTCGGTCGGAAGTGGACTGCATCCACCTTGAACCTGTGGCTAACCGTGAAGCCATAGTAGTCTAGTGCTTGGAGCTATGGCCTGTCAAGCAAAGGATTGTTCAAGGCTGGGCTGGAAACCATGAGTTTTTCGGAATTAGTACTTACGCAAAATTATTATCCATGATCATCATATAAACCGTAGGACGTCCACTGTTAAGGTTTTCCCATAGACATCCAGGTGCTTCGGATGCAAACGGACAGCATTTACAGCGAACCGGCTTTAATCAGGTCATCCGTCCGTGTTGCTGGAGGACTTCCTATTGTGGGGGGAGGCTCCAATAGAGAGATCTCTTTCCAGGCAGGTGTTATGCCTGGGGACCGAAGTCCGAAGGACGAGCGTCGGAACTTGTATATATGCGACCGCGTTGAGAAACTTCGATAGCGCGATGTAGAACATGGTCGAAGTTTCTTTTGTTGTTCACTAGATGGCGCTAGGAGTCGCTACACAATGCTTACCTACATTGTATGCTCTATGGTGAAGGAGATAGAAGGTGTTAAGAAATGGGATATGAGGAGGAACACAATTATTGAACTAAAACAATTACTTTGCTCACCACCACCACTCTAGTTGAGTTCAAAATGCGTCAGTGTAGTGTAATGGTGGTGATGGTTGTGTTTGAGTGATTTATGTCCTGCCCGAAAAAACACTACATGAAAATTATGATAACATATTAACAACAGCGCCGTTTTTTCTTTAATTTAAACAAACACGCCATTATCCGATTAAACTTAGTGGATATATATTACGATTCAAAACCTTTATTAATTTGAATGCGTTCTTTAATTTGAGGGGAGAGTTTTCCGTATCGACGGGATGAACTTTCTAAACTTTAACAGTTACGAAACCCATGAAGATTTTGTATAGGAAAATGTTTTTTCTTTTAATTATGTTTTTCGTCAATTTTCCAATACTTACGAGTAATAATATCCTATTCATAACAAAAACAAATTCAAAAACACAAAAATCATAAAAAAATAGTTACATACATAACCACACTCAATTTAGCTATGTTATATTTTTGGCTTTGTGAATAAGTATTCTTTTATTTTTATTTTATTTATTTATTATGTGTGTTCTTATAGGGTAAAGGTGGAGAAACTGCATGAACACACAGTTCTTGCATAAATGTAGCTATCATAAAGGTCACAGGTGAGCAAAGTAGTGGTTTTAGTTCATTGATATGGACCTCCGCAAAGTAACGCCTGATTAAATGGAGAACAATTATGGTTGTAGGCTTACTGAAACTTCACACGGACTCGGACCTACTGTAACTTGCTTAGTATTATTTCAGCCGACACGCTCAAGGTCGCTCCTGATAAACCTTAGACAAAGTTATACTATGTGAAGCCGAAGGTAATCAAATCATGTACGTAATTGTTAAATCACGCCTTACTCGATGGATGTATGTATACTCTTTATTGTAAGTATGAAAGAAAAGAAAGAAAATACAATTAACTAACTTTGAGATACTTGCTTTGCTGTATTTCTTGCTTGCTTAGTAATGTTTCCCGAGAATCTATTTTAGCAAGATCAAGCTTAATTTTATCATAAAAGTCTGAGTTTTACTTGGAAACGGTTTTTGTGAACGCAAAATAAGCTTAGAGAATTAGGGCACTTAATTTCACATAAGGAAAATTGTGTCTTAACTCTCTATGAATAAATGGGCACTCTATTTCGTGGAGTGACGTTTAAATTTTTTACGAGATGTCAGTGATTTTAGCTAAAACTTTTTAGCCTAGCTAACGTTTTTAAACTAACGGTGAAATGTTACGAAAACATTATAGGTTAGGTGTTGCCACCAGAGTTGAGGGCACGTACACAAGACCATGTCATGTAATGATTGCGGGATTTTGACCTTTATGCAATCAGTTCTTCATGTAGGCTGTGTGTGTAATCATTCACATCAACTCTCGTGGCACTACCTACATATGCCTAACTCACGCTTCTCTCACTCTCCAGGTTATTTAACGAAAATTTTCACCCACGCCATTGTTGCCTAAACATTTTTGCCGCAGAAAACTAGTGACCATTAGTAAATATAACAAAATATGTTATAGCAGAAATAATAAAAAAGTTTTGTGTTGTTAAAGCTGTACAGACAAGACCCTTATCAAGAATTCCAAAGAAAACTTTCTAATATTATTATTTCGTATGAACGAACGTTAATTGCGTTTGAATATGCTGCTTTTTAAAAACAGTCCCTCACAAGGGGCTTAATTTTTAATTTTCAAATGCTTATCTTTATAAAATATTAAGCTTTGATTTAAAATTAAGCAACCAATCATACAGGTCGTCGCCCCAAAACTCAAGTACCCTAACAACCTCCATTCACGTTTGAAATTGCACGTTTCGCAAAAAACAGAGAATAATTTAAGGCGCGCGCACACAGAGCTTATCCAGACCCTTGTCACGCGGCTGACGGGCGAGACAAAAACACTGTTCGTGTATACTCGGCCTTTTTGTATGCCCACCCTTTGCTTGAGTCTACGCCGCAAGTGGTAGCGAGTTATTACATGTCATCATATTGCTCATCCAATAGAATTATGGCACATTCACAAAAACACAAATTTCAGACAGTTTCAATATTCTGTTGAATGAATAATATCACAGGTTGTTTAGAGATTTGAATTGCCAAGTACACTGAGTGAAGGCCTTTCCTGTTATCTTGATGACGGTGGTGTTGTAACAATAAGAGCTCTGATTACGTGCTCTACAAATAAGATTATATTGTATCACCAAACTCAGAAATTTCTCTCATTAATTTATAATTTCAATATTTTTTTTGCCAAGAGCTATCTGATCTATTATATGCGGTACATATCTTATAATACGGATGCATATTTCCATGAAAAACAAATATTCACAAAGTAGATAATTTGAAAAATAAATGTTTGGCGATTGAGGAATGTTGCCATATAATTATGCTGGTTGCTTGAGTTGTTGTAAATGGTGAAGCATGCGTAATCCTACTTCAGCTCATACTTTGCAACAACATATCGTTTGGCTTCCCATTTCCTTTAAAACACAACTCTATTTCTTGCATTGTACTCAATAATGCTCCTGTTTCGTGTTTGCATTATGCTAAAAAATGTTTTATCCTTTATCCGCAGAGCTATGTACTCGTATCATCTCAATATCCCATATATGCAGTGCAGCTGCATCCAATAAATCCAAACTAAATGTTTTCGGTATTTTCAAGTGTCTCATTTATAAAGTACCTGGGCGACCGAGCTTTTGCTGGGGTTAAAACTTGATAGCAAGCGTTTTCCCAGATATAAGACCAAGCTAAATAGATTTTTCACCCCCGAAACCCCTATATACCAACCGAGCCGTTTCCGAGATCCCCGAAATATATATATTATAAACAATAATTGCTCGTTTAAAGATATTAGATAATGATAGATATTAATTTCAGATTTAGCTATCGATAGTAATAGTGTACCGGTAACTTACCTCTAAATTTGGAATGAAAATGAAATGTTGAAATAATAAATCTCACTTTACTATAATACCTACTTACTCGTACCTCTTTACTGTATGAGTGAAAGAAGGCATAAAAATTAAGTGACCACTTGAGTGCGCAACCAACCAAAACATTTGTTTGGTGTAGCTTACTGTTTGCGCTGCTATGAATTTCGGATGAAACATAGTACGTTACCTTCCCTTACACTTTTCTATAGGTCTATATTGCCTAACGCCCGAGCGCTCGCGGTCGCTTACATCATCTCTTTCTACCCCAATCGTGTCGTTGACAGAAAGAAATGGTAATTGCGATACTGACAAATATTCTCTTTTCAAAAATAAAATAATTTTGATCACAAAATCGCTTACATTGGAACCCCACCCACCGTTTGTAGATCCCGTTTGTTCGGTCAAGCATTTTTGTTGTTCGCTGTTTGGTACACGACTTTATTTTTTACAGCTTTGTTTCAAATTGTTTTGGATTGTTGTCACAGATTTATATGCTGTTATGTTATTGCCGCCATATCAGTTATTGGATTAGAGCATGTAGCGAAATGGAGACGTCATATCGACAAATTCCTGGTCAAAGTTCGTGTCGTGGGTAATTTTTAATTTTACAGGTAATACGAGAGCGAGAAATGGGTGAAATGAGTTTTTCGAGATTTGACGATACGATAAGAAAGCAACAAAGTTTAGCGATTCAGTGTGAGTGAGCGTGACGGCGATCACGAGCGAGGCGAGCCGCTCGATCCACTCGGAGTTAGTAACTCCGGAGTCAATAAGATTTGAAAGGAGTCATTAAGGGATTCGGATCCGCTTGAGGATCTGACTCTTTTGAATCTTCAGATCCGGATTTACCCACCTCTAGTCTATATTGCCTAACGCCCGAGCGCTCGCGGGTTGTCGACTCTGTTTCGTAGGAGAGAGCAGTAATGCATAAGAGATGTGCTTTCCGTTTCAAAAATAAAATGTTTTGATCACAAAATCGCTTACCCGCCACAACAAAGAGTTTGTAGATCCCGTTTGTTCGGTCAAGCATTTTTGTTGTTCGCTGTTTGGTACACGACTTTATTTTTTACAGCTTTGTTTCAAATTGTTTTGGATTGTTGTCACAGATTTATATGCTGTTATGTTATTGCCGCCATATCAGTTATTGGATTAGAGCATGTAGCGAAATGGAGACGTCATATCGACAAATTCCTGGTCAAAATTATGTTTGGGTAATTTTTTTAATTTTCAGGTCAATCCGATCCCTAAAATGTTGAACGTTAACGAGATTTGACAAACAGATAAAAACATTTTTCTACCAGTTTGAAGATGGCGCCTCAGCACGAGCCAGCAGGTGGGGACCTAGTCGTCTACCTCATCTCATTACTATTTGTTGAGCTTCTATTACCCCTGCTGCCACATACTGAGGCACTTCAAAGTAGGGGAGACCGAGGAGAGTTGTGACAGAGGAGAGTAGTGACAACGTCGATTTTTGGGTACTTATTAACTGCTGGCGAGCTCGCAATAGCGTGCGTTTTGATAGCTCGACACCTGAACTAAAAAACGCGCGCTATTGCGAGCTCGCTACCAGTTAATAAGTTCCGAAAAATCGACGTTGTCACTACTCTTCTCTGTCACAACTCTCCCAGGCCTCCCCTATTAGAAAACTATTTTCGTGATTTTTTTAATCACTTAAATTTTTTGCATAATTCCCGTGGGACGGAGGGGTGGAGTCGCCGGCATTATCTAGTTTGAAAAATCGATCCTTTTGCACTAATATAAATTGGTCCAATCAAAATTGTCAAGCACTAACTTGAGCTTTACAAACACACAACCATGCGTGCTCATATTGTATGATCACCGGTAATATATAAGCACCACTTTTGGCAGAAGGATCTATCCATCTTGAGCTCTCCTGTTGGTTTAATTCTCTAAGTTTAATTTAGAATACCATAGGAATGTATGAAATATGCGTTAATTTGAATATATTGATAGAAACATTTGGATTATTGCTTTCATCAATATGGATGTCGCAAACCTCACTAAAACCAAACTTTTCCGTGGCCGATGAATGATTTCTATTAAAATTTAACGTAATATATAAAGGTGCATAGGAGAAATTCGTGTCTGTATCGTGTGTGGTGGTGTAGTGGTATAGCACGTGGCACGGAATGCCGAGGACCTGGGTTCGATTCCCAGCGCTGGTCTTATTTTTCTAGTTTTTCTATGCATTTATTTAGTTCCAATGGAGTTCCGAAAGTTTCTCGATGAGGGGTACGGGTTCACTGCTTAAGTGGCTAAATAAGAAACAAACAAACTGAGATATGTGGTGCATAGGGGAAATTCGTGTCTGTACCGTTGTCCAGCAGTGGTGTAGCGGTATAGCACGTGGCACGGAATGCCGAGGACCTGGGTTCGATTCCCAGTGCTGGTCTTATTTTTCTGGTTTTTCTGTGCATCTATATTTCAGTTTGTATTTTCGATATGTGTTTTACGGGATGTCCATAAAAGTAACTAAAATTTGGAATTGAAATAAAAAATTGTGGTGATCAGCCACATTATATTACGTCATCATAGCACAAGCCAAGTGCTCGGTACTACCTTTCTTCTCCCCTCGCAAATACTGGTGACCTGCGTTTATAAAAATGAAAACGCCGCCACACTCTCGTCTGTCTCCCTATTCCCAGGATTGTAGCTTGGTAATGTGGCTCTAATACGCGCTAGTTATACAGTCTGTAGCCTCAGTAATCTCAGCAATGTATCCGGTAGCAATAAATGAACTTATGCCGCAAATTAACCTTTCATTTGCAGCAACTTTGAGAAACCCAAAAAATACTTCCTCAAATGTGAAATACGTATACGTGTATATTTTTTTTTCGACTACATGGCCAACGAGCAAGTGAGTCTCCTGATGGTAAGAGATCACCACCGCCCATAAACATCTGCAACACCAGGGGTATTGCAGATGCGTGGCCAACCTAGAGGCCTAAGATGGGATACCTCAAGTGCCAATAATTTCACCGGCTGTCTTACTCTCCACGCCGAAACAAAACAGTGCAAGCACTGCTGCTTCACGGCAGGATTAGCGAGCAAGATAGTTGTAGCAATCCGGGCGGACCTTGCACAAGGTCCTACCACCTGCAAAATATATCTGTGTTTTCTATACTGCTTACTGTGTTGATGTGCAATAAAAAGTTATGTATAGTCTTGTATTGTATTGTACGTCTTGATTTTTTCTGGAATTATTGATTCGTTTGTTTAGGAACGGTTGTGTGTTCGCTTAAGTTTTGATATTGAACTCGTAAAAAGTTTATAACTCGTTAGTATTTGTGCTGTATATTCGATAGTTTGGTCTGTGTGACAAATGTGTGTATGTATGTGGTAGAGGTATACCTCTGCTATCACACGTAGAAGACAGCTATCTATCTTCTAAGTGTGGTAGCAGACGAAGCAAGGTAAAATATTGTTGTAATACCTACATTGGTTTACGTCCTAAATCAATGGTTTGGTTTAATTTTTCGTTTTAGTTTTAGATAAAAGTTATCTAAATATACTTACTAGGTCCTGTACTAACCACCATTTAAAAATTTGCTCGTATTCGATACCCACGCTGTAGATTATACTTTGCTCCATTGACCTAGTCCCAAACTAAGCAAAGCTTGTAGGTACTATAGATACTAGGCAACGGATAAACATACTTATATAGATAAATACATACTTAAATACATATTAAACACCCAAGACCCGAGAACAAACATTCGTATTATTCATACAAATATCTACCCCGGCCGGGAATCGAACCCGGGATCTCAAGCTTCGTAGTCAGGTTCTCTAACCACTTGGCCATCCGGTCGTCTAAAGCCGGTGACCTAAGACACACACTCAAGTTATTGTCCAAACTATACAGTGAAATTGCTACATTTGAAAATATACATAATCTTCGTCGGCACTCAAACGATTAAAAAGAGTGTGTAATTTAATCTTCTAATCATTACATTAATGATAACAGCCCTAATCAGCCATGGATGCGAAATAAAAATCATCTAAATTATTAAAAAGTTTGAAATAAGTTTCAATCTGCTAATTTCTCAGATTGTTTAATTTTAAAACCAAATAAATTCAAGAAAGTGCAATGAAACCGAGAATTTTAAAACAGGTCATTTCTAATTTCTGGTTACGGTAGTACTATTAGTTATTCTGTGCTTATGATGGGAAAAGTTAGTAACTCAATAAAAGTTATACAACATAATATACATAATTATAGAGCCTAGAAAGGCAAATAAAGAAACTGTAGGGATCAAAATAATGTCAACATTCCCTAAACCATTTTGTTACATGTTTAATAAATCTAATTTTGGGAATGTAAAATTTCGGATCCTCTATGAAATACGAATGAGTTTACTATTCCCTAAAGGTCACCCTCAGAGTTACGGTATAGATCTGTTCTTCGATAAAATGGTATGTTGATGGAGGTAATCTAATATGTAGGACATTGCAGTAGGAACAAAATATTCAAATTATGGCCTTACCTTTTTTCTGACACCAACAGAACAGTCGCTGCCCTAAAAACTCTATAGAACTTTCGTCGTTTTGTCAAATTGCGGCAAACACTTTTGTACATAAACGTAGTAATAATAGGTCATAATAATAAACATAGTAAAAAGTGGCATGTTGAAATCAAAAAGATGATCTAAAATTATGTATCTTATAACTATAACATATATCTTACCAATACCAAGAAAAGGGTTAAAGCAGAATGATAGTTTTTTTGTGAATTTCTACGTAAGTGATGTTGATGTTAATAATCTTATTATAATAATATGTACACAATTCTCAATACTATTAATATTTTAACGGCCACACTTTATGATAACGCCACCTATGTGAAACACTCAGAACCATTTCAAACTTTTGAAGCTGGTTTCAGTCGCCGAAGTTAGCATCAATGCGTTTCGCTAATACCGCAATACGTGCGTTCGTTTCATTATTAGTTCAGTAGCGACCTAATAGATGGTGCTTAGTCGCAAAAATATAAAATCATCTACGTATACCTTCAAAACTCTGATACAAACGGATTGAACTAACATATAAAAGTGCAGATTAACTGATGACCTGACTCATAAAATCCTATCTCGATCCTAGAAAGCAAAAAAAATTGCAAAGATGTTCCCTTTATATGATGTACATATACACTGGGTAATCTTATGATTGCATAATCTTGGGCATAATAAATGATAGTTGCCTGGGGCATCCAGTGAGGGTAGGTATGGTACGTTGCTTACCCTGCTGCTGGGTGTGGCGGGTGGATGTGAGTGCAGCTGCTAGCGCTGCCTTACTAGGTAGGTACATGGTAATGATACTCGTAGTTGCCACATTGGCGTGCGGTGGGTCCAGGGTAGGTACCTACTTGTTTACACCTGCAGTAGCACGCCAGCCCACTGTTGTTGCAACCCTAGTGCTCATTATCATCATCATCATCATCAGCCGGAAGACGTCCACTGCTGAACAAAAGCCTCCCCCTTAGAACGCCACAATGAACGACAACTCGCCACTTGCATCCACCGGTTTCCCGCAACTCTCACGATGTCGTCAGTCCACCTGGTGGGAGGCCTGCCAACGCTTCGTCTTCCGGTTCGTAATCGCCACTCGAGGACTTTTCTCCCCCAACCCTAGTGCTGCCTACCCTCAATGCACACCGCAGTCACCCATTGATCATCATAATCATATTGTCATTCATTTAAATACTATTTTCTGAGATTTTTGTCTTGCTTAGAGATATAAGCGATCATTTCACAATGGGTAGGTCAAGGTGCCCCAAAGACGATTATACAAGAAGTAATCAATCTCAATCAATGCGACAGCCGTTTCCTGCAAACATTTTGCCAATCAATGGATTTCCCCATTTCTACATTTCCATTGAAAAACGAAATCTAAAACGACAATCAATAAAAAACACCTTTAGCTCACAATCTGATCTAAATCAGCAAATCAATTCAATGAATTAGGTACTCTATTCGTATCACTATTTTAGATAAACCAATAGTTTTGATAATAATAGCATCCGCCGATAAACTGGTGCCTATATAAATAATTGGGGCTTGATTTCCGCCCTAGTCGTTATGTGTATCAAGATGAAGTGGCTTTTGGTGCTAGCGTTGTTCGTGGCAGTCTGGGCGCAGGAGGAAAGTGAAGAAGAAGGTCTGACTCTGGCTGAGCCTTGTGATGCTGAGAGTTGCCAACTGCCTGACTGCAGATGTTCCAGCACAAATATTCCAGGAGGATTAGCGGCTAGGGATGTTCCGCAGGTAATCATAAAAAGTTGAATTCTTAGCTAATGTATATTTTGAAAAAGCTGCTGGGCGGTTTTTTTTAGTTTAACAGGGGTCCTATAGAAATGTTATATAAGTTATAATTATTTGACACGTTTATTAAGCTAAAGGGATGTGTGACGTGTTTTGCTAGTCAACTTATTTTAATGGAGTATTTATAACCATATCTGTCTCTATTCTCATATAATCATGATTAAGTTTTCGTGTAAGTGAGCGTCCTACGGTTGAGATGATGATGATGATGATATATGATAATCTACTTGGTCTTGGTACTTGGAAGACGTCCACTGCTGGTGCTGCTGGTCTTCCCCTTAGAACCGGTTGCCCGCAACTCTCACGATGTCCATGTAGTGGTAGGGAGGCCTGCCAACGCTTTGTTCTCCAGTTCATGGTCACCATTCAAGGAACTTTTTTCCCCCAATGGTGTAGTTTAATGTTATGTATTATTTAAAGAAGTGTGACTCATAGTTAACGAGACCTAAAAAATCTTTATCTTTCAGTTCGTCCTCGTCACTTTCGATGACGGTGTCAACGTTATCAACATCAACACCTACCGCAACGATCTCTACAATCGTTTGAACACCAACGGCTGCCCTGCTGGCACCACCTTCTTCATCAACCATGAATACACCGACTATCAAATTGTCAACGAGCTCTATAACCGTGGTTATGAAATTGCACTGCACTCTCTGAGTCATCAGACACCACAAACGTACTGGGCTGAAGCCACATATGATGACATGAAGTTGGAATTTGGTGACCAAAGGATTCAAATGTCTCATTTCGCCAACATCCCTTATGATGAGATTAAAGGTAAGTTTAGATATTATGCTTTCTTTTTAATTTTTAAGTTTGATGTCTTCTAATTTTTTTTATTATTTTGTTAGTTAGTTACTATTGTTAGTGCAGTCGAAGTTTATCAAATTTATTTTCATAAATCCTGACTTTTTTAACATACATTTCTACAGACCAAGCCTGTTGTCAGTTTTTCCATTGTGGTATTTTAATAAATTTAGAAGTCTCATTTCATTGAAAAGTTTTTTTTTTTACAGTAATTAGTTATTACAAAACGATTTGTATTTTATGAAGTACACGGGGACTTACGAGCTTAGATGATCATTTCTACATCTGAATTAAATTTACTGTCGTATAAATACGAAATTTTTTCAATAGTAAGCAAATTTACTTTATGCTTCAAAAGTAGATCAGAGGCGAGAGTCAAGTGAGTACTTTAGTCCCTAGGGCGTAAATGTAATAAATTTTTAAATTTACTTCGAATGTCTTAGATAAACTCAAACAGCCATGCGATTTTGTTATATCTGTGTCTGGTTGGAAAAAAATACTTACCGCGGAAACTTTGAAACTGTTGTAGAGCGTAAATCATAAACACTTAAAATAAATTGATTATTCTCACAATAAGTGATAGTGAAAATTATGATGTCGAGTAAAGAGCAAAAGAATTAATTTCTTTTGGCGCCGAAATCTAGAAAGATTTATTTAAAAACCTATGAAAGTTTTATGGACTGGACGAATAAAAAACGCATTAATTCTTTCACAGAAAGCGTTTTCTCGCAATCGAAGTGAAAAATAGAGTTTTCACCTTGATACTAAAAGTCAAAATAAACCCTTGGATAAATAGACACCACCTCACTAACCACCTCGGGTATATATTGGCTTATTTTAGTCCCTCGATAAAAAATATACTATTGATGTTTTTGCCAATACAGCTTGCACGTAACAACCTTAGGAGGGTAAAATAATTTTTTGTTCAACAAGGTATATAATTTAATTTGCTGATTCAATAATGATAATAAAAATGACGAGTTGTGGTTCACATTATGTGATATTAAACAAATTATTGACCAACAAGTAAACGGGATTTTGTTATTCTTATCATACTTATATATTCCGTTAATCAATCAAGATAAATTTGCACAGTAAATCTTAATTGAAATCTAAACTGTGGAAACAGCAATCAAGATTAAAGTAATAAACCTAAGATAAAGGTCTTTTAAACTGTAACTAACACAATTGTAAAATTCGCCCCCTTCCCCGCTAACGGTCTTATCTAAAAGTCTTATAATGTTAGTTACAACAGTTTACAGGAAGACAGATGAACCAGTAAATTTGTTATAATGCTTTTCATCTAATCAATAATATTGGTTTAGTATTTTGATATTGTTAGGCGTAATTTACATCTCTCAGTTTTCTTTTCGACTTCTTGAACAATTTCTAAAATCTATTTGTTTTCCTTTTCTAGTACTACCATTACCCTTCGTTAGACTTTGTTATACCCACAGCCAAAAACTACAATTAGTGATACAGTTATAATATAAACATGTAGATTATTATTATAGAAACAGAATTGAGGCATTTACTTTATTAAATACACATCATATTTACGACTTATTTAGTTCAATGAGAGAATAACATATTTTATTTGCTAGTATGTCAACCAAAGCATCTGTCTAATTACAGGAATCCGTATCCCGTTCCTCCAAATGACCGGCAACGCTTCCTTCCAAGTTATGAAAGACTTCGGCCTCACCTACGACTGCACTTGGCCAACCATCAATCAACTAGACCCTGGCCTCTGGCCCTATACCCTGGACTACGAATCTACCCAGGAGTGTACTGTGCCTCCGTGCCCTACTGCTTCTATTCCTGGTGTCTGGACCCTGCCTATGGTCAGCTGGTTGGATCTGAATGGTGCAGCGTGTGCGATGGTTGACTCCTGTTTCGCAGTGTAAGTAGCAGTATTAAACTTAAAGTACCATCTAAGGTAGAAACAGCTGCAATAAACAAAAGTTAGCTAGATTATTTACAGACAGGGTAACGGAAACAGTGACTGCTTAACGCGAGATATTGTCCACTATAAGAAAAACTGTTTTGTTTTGCGCTTATTAGTACTAATTTACTGTACATCCCTTCTCAATTTCATTAATGTTTTTTTTATTACGGCCGGATAGTGCCGAATGGTTAGAGAATCTGATTACGACGCTGGAATCATCGGATTCGATCTCCAACACACATTATGAACGTGGTGGCACACATTATGATACACCTTTGATACTTAATTATGTATTTAAATATGTTTATCAAAAGTAAAAGCATAGTTAAGGATCCTTAACAAATGATTTGCTTACTTTAGTACTAGATGAATTGGTGTAAATTTTTTCGTGGTTTATTATTTATTTTCGGTACATCCATATATTTAAAAGTCAAATGTTTGAATAGTATTCCGTTCACATTGAACGCAATCTTAGTTAACCCTCTAAGTTATAAATAAATCATTATCATTTACAGACCTCCACTTAACGACGAAGACGCCTGGTTCAATTTCATCGTCACCAACTTCGAGAGGCACTATCTCGGCAACCGCTCACCTTTCGGTTTCTACGTCCATGAGTGGTACGTCGCTGAGCGTATCAACCCCGCTGTCAACCGTGCCTTCGTTAGATTCCTTGACATGATCAACAACATGCAAGATGTGTTCATGGTAAGTACCTATCTTAAACATGTCCACTGATACTGAGTCAAAGAAGGAGTATTTCAACAGGGGGTTGTATTAGTTCGACTGAACACTCCTTTTCTTGTGTTTGGCGACTATACATTGATGACGATATACATTGATCGATGAGGTGATCATAATCGGTTGTGAATCGATCGTGATCATAGCCAGAAGACGTCCACTGCTGAACATAGGCCTACCCCTTAGAACGCCACAATGAACGACAACCCGCCACCCCCCGCCCCGACCCACGCGACCTTCTGAAATATTAAACCAGCTTATGTAGTTTGCGATGCATAACTTGGGGATCTTCAAAAAACGAGCCTACTCGTTTCTCAAAGGGCCGGCAACGCATCCGTAACTCAGCCTATGTTATGGGCGGCGGTGATTTTCCATCAGGTTTCCTGCGCGTTTTCCCCCTATCATATAAAAAAAAGATATGCACAAGGATCGCAGACTGGAAACACAAATGAAGGAACAAATATAATATAACAAACAATTAAATATGTATTTAAAATAAACCCAAACATTGCGATTTCATCCATGCTATGGCTCAACGTAAAGATGATCTTAAATATACGAATGTTATTAGAAAATGCTTTACTTCCCCAATACTTCCCCAATGTTTCACGTGGCTATTGTTTCATTTCCCAACGCACGATTTTTCGGAATTTTCATAAAACAAACCTAACCTAACCTACTGAGTTCTATAAAAGCAAAATAAAATCATAAGAAAATAGACTGAGAAAAATTTTTGGTTTCATAGAAAATTGAGACTGGGAAATGAAACAGTTGCCAAATGAAACATTTGGTAAACAATAATTGTGCTAAAAGCCAGGATACCAGTGTACAAATACTATGTATTTAGATACAACCCCGTAAGAGGGTCACAACAAATTTACGTAGGTTTTTAAATCTAATTGTTTATTAAAAATATCGTCTATATTGATACTAAGATTGGTTTTACTTAGTTTATTGTCACTTTAGAGCCTGCTCACTTTTGTCTTATTTTAATGAAAAAAAAAATATTATAGTGATTGGTTATTTGGAGTCTTTTTGTATTTTTTATTTCAACTGCAAATTTGTTACTTTTACGGTTATCCCGTAAAACCATCGAAAATACAAACTGAGACATGGATGCAAAGAAAAACCGGGCGCTGACCACTGAACTGGAGTGATAGTGTAGGGTGTAGCACGCAGCACGGAATGCCGAGAACCTGGGTTCGATTCCCAGCGCTGGTCTCTTTTCTGTTTTTTTTTTGTGCATCCATGTCTCAGTTTGTATTTTTGAAAAAAATAGTGCTTGAGAAGAAAAAGTTTTATAACTTCTTGTCTCGTATTCAAGGTGAACGCTGCTGACGTGATTGACTGGGTTAAGGATCCAGTGCCAGTTGATGAGTACAAGCAGAAGCCTTGCAAGAACATCCAGCAGACCACCTGCCCGGCGGCAAACTGTGGTCCTCTGACTTCAGACCATAATATATGGGTAAGAATATAACTGCTATTATTTAGATTTTCAGAGTAAATATACGTTTTAAAATAGGTTCAGCTGTTTTAAAATATTGAACCGTCATTTTAAAATGACAATATCGGAGGTTTTGTAATTTTTCTAAGTTGGTTAGGTTAACACTGTTTACTGTTGCTACAACCTACTTCGCTATTTTAAACAAGATGCAGGTTGTTCCCATTTAGATTTGCAGTGATTGATTACCAATGTAGCGAAACTTCAAACAGCTAAACAACAACGTCTATACATGGCATGTATCTATTTTAAAAATGGATGCTAGTTACCAATTATATACTGTACAACAATTTAGTTAGATTATGCTCACTTTCTCACCATTTTTGGCCTGAGAAAATTTAAATTTGTTTAGGCGTTGTCTCATAAAGTTTTTATTTTTATTTTCAGTCTTCGTACTACATGTCCATCTGCAATGTTTGCCCTAGCAGCTACCCGTGGCTTGGGAACCCACTCGGCCAGTAAGGAATTAAACTACCAAGATGTTATTCTTGGTCCAAACCGTTCACATTCAAATCTCAACGAAAATAATTCAAATTGCTGAGTGAATTTGATGAAAATGATAAATATAATTATTGTTCACATTTTGTATTAAATAGAGGTTCCTGAGACATACATTTTGTTTAATTTTGATTATGTGTTGTGCCAGATTGCTTTACAGAACAGTTTCTAGCAACGCCTAACGTGCTTCAACTACCACAAAATTTACAACCAATATCCAGGTATAATACCCAGGTAATCCACAAAAACGTGTGGCTTTCAAACAAATCTTATGATTCACGACTTCTCGGTTAACTCACCTGTCTCGTTTAGGAGATAATAAGCCACGTAAACAGGCAAATGGAATAAAGTTATAAAAGCCTTCATAACTTATATTATTTCGTATTTTGAGAAGCATTCAAGTAATAAATATTTACACGCGAGATGATTTTATTTTATTCTTAAGTGATAGAATTGCGTGCAATGAGATTAAGAGTAAGATAAATGTGATCTTTAAGGATGTTCATTCCATTTGGTAGGAGGATTTTAAACGCTGCATCTCGACCACGCTCTAAAGCCTTCTTCCTTGACTTGTGACAGCGTTTTTAAATCCTATATTATAAATATGAAAGTTTGGTTTTTAGTTACCACATTGACGCGAGCAGGCAATGATGGACTTCAACAAACTAAATCTTAAACGAATGACTAGGAGTCCACTGCAGTTACTGCAACAGACTGTAGGGATATGGTGGTCTGATGTATCTCTAGTAGGTAGGTACTTTGTTGTACGGAGTATGTCAATCCAGTTACGTTGTGCCAATCACACAATCATTTTTAAGGGAATGATTATGCGTTGTGTGACATGAATCTCGTCAATTGATGTATTATCACGGTGTTCGATTCAACGTGTTACTCTATCACGTAAAAACAACTCAACTCATTTGAATGAAATAGTGCACACAGATAGAATACTTTTTATTCCAAAATATTTTATTTTTTTTGCTGACGAAGTAGCAGGCAACAGCTAGTAAGAAATAAATAAATCTATTTTATAACTACTAGTATTTATTTATTGGGTGTACACATAATTTAATATACATAATTGGTAAGCCGAACTGAATATTTTCATTGTCCCAGGGGATTTCCTAGCCAAGGATAAACGTTGGGGCACACGTTGCAGATCTGCATCCAAAAGGCGGACTGAAACAGAAAGTTATATGTTTACAAAACTTGGCATCTCTTAATTTACCTCGAAATCGAGGAATTTATTGGTAGAAACAAAACTCATCATCATCATCATCCCAGCCTATATACGTCCCACTGCTGGGCACAGGCCTCCTCTCAGAACAAGAGGGAGAGGGGAGGGGAGAAACAAAACTAATACAGTACAACTAGAATGTTAATGCCGCTCAGAACTCGTCGGTTTTCTTCATTTTCCTTAAGATTCTAATGAGATAGAAAAATAAAACCGATCTTTAGTTTCAAGCTCCGAGATCGACATTAGCATTAGTAAAACATATCATCAGATTCAAATTTAAAATTCAAAAGGAATTGGAAACTTAAAAATAAATGCCGAATTGGTACGTGTGTTTTGTAACAGATAACAAAAATTTCCTAGTATGATTATCTTAGTTGTTTATCATTTGATATCAAGGCCAAAAATGTATGAGCTTTATCAATTAATGCAACATTTTTACAGCGATATTGACCGACTGTAAAGACTTAATAAGGTATATATTATGGTTTTTTTATAATATTATTGGTAATATCATATTTTTTGTTTGCATGTGGTTTACTCTTACTGGGATAGGTTGTTACTTGACAGTATCATCTTCCATGAAATTTAATGCATTATTTTCTATAGTATCGTAATTTTCATAATTATTTTACTCGTATGTGCTTTTTCGATCAATTTTTCAGAAGCGAATGACATTGATGACTTTTTTTTGCACTTACACGCACGGAATCACAACTAGTTTTCACCACTTTTATCTGTCACAGGGTGTAAGGTAAGGTAGAAAGAAATAGTAAATGCGATTGCAAGCGTCGGTGCGTTATAGTAAAACGGGCTCAGATCCGTCAGATTCCTCTTTTTAACCGAGTTCAAAAATGGAAGAGGTTCTCAATTCGAGTGTTTTTTTTTTGTGTATGTTTGTTACGCGATAACTCCGCCAATTGTGGGCTGAATTTCAAAATTCTTTTTTAGTTCTAAAAGACATACTTCCGGGGTGGTTCCATTGACACGACGTCAGGATCTGATGATGAGATCTTAGGGAAATCGAGGGCAACCCTCGAATTTTTAAAGCACACCTATAGCGATTTTGACATTTTTAACATTAAGTCAAGTACATTCAGAAAGTATCATTTGGTGAACTGGACACTGATAAAGAAGACCGTAGGTACCGGTACACTGTTATAAAATGATATAACTATGCTGTGTTTGAGCTTAATGGAATCGTTATGAGATGCACTTTGGCTACAAATGACTAACAACTATAAAAAAAAAATAACAAAAAATGGAACCGACTTCAAAAACCTTGAAAATAATTTTCTACTAGTTTGAAGTCGGTGCCTCAGCACGAGCCAGCAGGAGTGATTGAAGCCCAATATAAAGTATGAAGGTGAGGTAGACGACTATAGTTCCACTCCTGTCAATTATTTTCATGGTTTTTGAAGTCGGTTCCATTTTTCCCTATTTTTTTTATGTTATCAATAAGGTTTTGTTTTTATTTTGTTTACACTACATTAGACTAAATGGACACTTTTACATATTTATATATTATTATCACGCGTGTATGATTGGCAAAAACATAAAGGTAGTTACTAGACAAGTGTGAGTCAGTTTATCCCGTACGAAGTAAGTAGCCATAACCAGTTGGGCCGTTCTTGTCTTATACTAGCAATATATGAGCCGTTTAATTTAAAGGCACTAAATAGATACAATAAAGTAACAACTCTCACTCTGATGTTACGTAACTAAATCGGCCGTATCGAAATTTGCCGTATTCTATTTCCATAATTGGTTTTGAAGAAATGGCATTAGCTGCTTAGTCTTAACCATCGACAAGATTTGTGTTTGACACATCTGACTAATAGATCCGATATAAGCTACCGCCCAAAACATCTGGTCCATTTTGATCCCTTCCTGAACTTAAAACTTCATTGCCCTACCTCAAATGGTTCCCAGAACGATTTTCTTGAAACTCTAATAAAAGTCGTCCAAAGAACGTTTCGTCAATGAATAAACAAGTGACAATATAGAGCCCATCGCCGTAATCCTGGGCCTCTTAAGATGTAGTAATTATCATACTCTAATGAATATGAATATGGAAGATGAGATGACGATAATGATGATAAGATCTTACACTAGTACGATTAGCAAGCTGATGTAATGTGTGTTGTGTGAAGCTGAGATGATGAAACTTACCCATTGGTTGTGGGTTGAATACAGAGGTCCACAATTAGAAGCAGGACACGTAGTGCGAATAAATTCTCTGCATGGTTTTTGCTTGTATTCGTCGATGGGGATTGGTTTCCTCACCCAGTCAATCACTTCATGGGAGTTGACCTGAAATTGGAAAATGGACAAAGCTTACATTTAAAACAGAAAGTAATCAAATACGTTACGAACTTTAGATATTTCAGTGAACCCTTTCTTACGCTAATCAGAAATGCAAACGAAGAAAGCTGTAGTGGTGTTAAGTAAACATTTTTGGTAAACAACCCAGACAGTGAAAGAGCACAAGTTTGTTGTGTCTGCGGTGTGATACCTCGTAGTTAGTGTACACAATCTTTTTTCTAGTGACATCACTTTAAAAAGTAGACAACTCAGTGGGAATAAAGTTGTTATGGAGTCACGCCACTGCTAGACTCTATCTAAAGCTTCCTTTTTATAACTAACCATAAACACATCATTCAAGTTGTTGATCATGTCCATGAACCGGACAAAAGCGCGACGTACAGCTGGATGGATGGCTAAGTACCACTCGTGGATGTAGAAGGGGAAAGGAGCGCGGGTGCCGAGGTAATGTCTCTCGAAGTTGGTGACGATGAAGCGGAACCACGCCTCCTCATCTTCATGATTTGGCCTGTCATATATAAAACGAAACTGTTAGTAAGTGCAAAGTATGTGTGTTGTGGAAAAAACTGTGGTACCCTAGTGATATGACCCATAGCTTTCGAAGATGATCGTATTATTTAATTCTGGACGTTCTGCTAATAAAAATAAACTGGCAATTTGACTCGAGCAATTTATCAATCTCAAATTACTAATAATTTTTAAATTCCCTTCAATTATTTTAAAACCTCGATCCGCACTTGGTCTGTGTGGAAACATAAATTTAAGACCTTTAGATCTAAGAGGAAGTTTGTGATCGGTAGTGGGACTTGTTAAAAACCAGAGTTTAATTTAAGAAATCTTAATTGTATAGTTAAACTTACACATGGAAGCAAGAGTCAACCATAGCACAAGGCACGCCTTCTAAGTCTAACCAAGCCACCATTGGAAGTACCCATACACCAGGTATAGAAGCGGTAGGGCATGGAGGAATCACACAGTCTTGGGTGGAAGCATAGTCCAGGGTGTAGGGCCATAGGCCAGGGTTTACGTCGATTTGGGCAGGCCAAGTACTATCATAGAGCAAGTCGTAATCTGCCATGACTTGGAAGGAGGAGTTGCCGGCCATTTGGAGGAACGGGTTACGAACACCTGCAAAAAAAAGTTTCAAGAAGTTCAATATTTTTTAGTTAGAAATAAATACGAAGAAAAAAAAGAAGAAAAAAGAAAGAAGAAGAGTTCAGAGATGTAGTTTTATTTAATGTAATAATATGGCTTTAATCAGTACGGAAATATAAATAAATAACAGTTGCGGGGCTAAGCATGCTGGTCAATTTTAAATTATTAAACGAACCTTTTATTTCCTCGTAAGGAATATTAGCGAAATGAGACATTTGGATTTTCTGATCAGCGAATTCCAGCTTCATGTCATCATAAGTAGCCTGAGCCCAATACGACTGTGGCGTTTGATGACTGATGGAGTGAAGGGCGATCTCGAAGCCTTGGTTATAAAGCTCATTGGTAATCTGGTAGTCAGTGTATTCATGGTTGACAAAGAAAGTGACGCCAGCAGGGCAGCTATTGGTGTTGACGCGGCCGTACATGATGTTACGGTATGTTTGAACGTTGATGACGTTGACATTGTCGTCGAAGGTGACCAATACGAACTGGAAAAAAAATTAAGAGATAGATAAAATGAGGTCTGAGAGATAGTTGGCGGATTAAAAACGGCTAATGAAACAGAGCTAGGGAGAGAAAAAAGTTAAGTTATGTTTATTAGTAGTCATCTTTTAAACTCCAAGTAACAAAAATAATAGACTCGACTAAGATATTAAGTTTGATAGACATTTCGTTTTCGTATTTGGATTTTCGATTAAATTTGATTTCAGTTTGATTTTCCTTATCTACGTACAGTGTTTACTGCTTTGTAATACTGAATTAATCTAATTAGCTGTTATATCTTATCTAGTTTATCTGGGGGCACGGTAGTGCCCCCGTTAAGTTGAGCGCAAGAAAAACCGCCGTAACATCCTTTTCTCGAACAAAAGGCAAACAAAAGGCACTTACATGAGAAAAATATCAAGACTAATGAGGGTTTCTTGACTAGTGAAATATCAAGAGGTCCGTTTGAATTTGCAGTCTTGCTTGCAATGGGCTCAGTTATTTAACCAATCACAAGCGTGACACAAATCTCAAAGTTTGCAAACGGATCTCATGATACTAGCACCAAGTAGCCTGTTATAGAAACCCTCATTGACTGACTGATTAAAAATCATCAAAAGTTAAATAGTAGTTACACAATACCTAGAGATCTGAAATATAGCATAAAGATAATAGTTTAGTACCCACATAAAGGAAAACCTTCAAAACCCGGATTTTCGATGATCTGAAGTACCTGGAGTCTTAAAGAATCCCATATACCTACTAGTAAGGCCAGATTTTAATTTCTACGCTGTTCTTGAGATTTCACTACTTATTATAGGCAAATCATAACAATCAAGACTTGGCACGTTTTTTGCAGCAGTTTTGTTTTGTTTTTTTGTTTTTAGGAGCGTTAAAAAATTCAATGTCATTGCCATGACGTACGAGTATGAGTTGCTATTTATATATGTACCTAGTATTGGCTCTGTGCACGACATCAGCGCCGCCTAGCGTCCTCAATTTTGATAGCTCTGAGGCTCTTTTTGAAATTTCATCGCGACATTGTGATAAAAAACAAACCTATTCCGTATTAAGGTAAACGTCCACTTGTCGGTATCGTACGCATCGGACGCATCGCACGCAACGGATCGTAGTATTATTTGTATAGAAACTCATATAAGTGCGTCCACCTGTCCGCATCGTAAGCATCGCACATTTCTATACAAAGCAACAAATCCGATACGTCCGAAGCGTATGATGCGGACAAGTGGACGCCTACCTTTTATTTATAATACAAAATTACTGTGATACCGTAATTTGGGTGGACAAACGATTGTGAATTCAGTTTTGGTCATTAGCTTCTTAAATGAGGTAAGTAAAATTTATTCAAAAAGTGTGTTTTATTTTGGTTATGTCAGGGTTTGTTTACTTCATGTTTAATTGAACTTTTACTGTAAAACAAAAAGATAAAGCTACTTTAATGGTGTCTTTAAATAATATTAAACATATATAATTGTTCTTGTATCGCTTGTAATAAATTAAATATTGTTTTCAGATCAAAATAAGTATCATTTTGAAGACCGGTTTTGTGAGTATCACTCCAATATAAAATTTCAACCACAAACCGTTTCAAAAGGAAAATTGTTGCTATCTGCTGGACATGTCCGGGACAAAACAGGGACAGAGTTCAATAATTCAAGCTCGCATTATGAGACAAACATCTATTACTAAAATAAGGTATTTAATTCAATTAAACAAATTGCTTTTTTAATGACAGATTCATATGAATATGACAGATGACAGAGCCTACATTATTTCACTATGGAGCGCTGCGATAGATTTCATTACTCCCACCTAGTACTTCGCACCCAGCGAATACATAAAATAAAATTCACTATTGTTTGCTTTGGGTCTTTATTTTACTGCGTTCGGTTATTTCACTTATATTTATTCGTATTATACTAGCTTAATGTAGAACCTTTTTTTTTCATTTTGACTAACACAACATAATTTTACTAACACAATACATAGTATAGGATGAGTTAAGACACTGGTTTCTAAATATTTCTAGATAGGATAGTTAAGACATTATTACTGGTTTCTAAAATTTCTAGAAATTCAAGTCAAATGTATTAGCTTATACATAATTAAAGCGGGCCACTAATAGGTTCGGATTTCACCTAAAAAAATATCTATTTATATATATGTTACTTGATTAAAATGTGATTTAAATAAAAGGTTACACATGAGGTCATATATCGCTGCCGTCCTTTTTACAGTCCTTTATATAATTTGCCCCTTTTGTTTATTTGGGTCAAATCTTGGAAGCTAAATTTGACCCATTACTTGTGGTCGATTCCACTCATTTGCTTGGAAAGTGCAAATGAAGTGTCATGGAAAACACACGAATTTAGTGAACTGGGAAAAATACTGCTTGATTGCCGTAACTTCTATATTTTTAACAGCTTAGATTATGGCTTAGCTAAGATCTGAATCAGCTTTATGGAATATTCTTTACTTATTACTAAAAACACACTTACAAAAAAATAGTAACGTAATCAATGTCACATTTTCATCAAAAATCAGATAGGTGCAAAATTTTACGGTAAGATCTTAAGCTTAAGCTTAAGCCTATAATGTTTTTTTGTGATAAATTATTAAAAAACGATTTATGAATTTCACTTAATTATGAATTATGTTAAGTCAAATTCACACGTCAATCATTACGTTTTTTTATCTTACCTGAGGTACATTGCGAGGATTCAGTCCCCCTGGTATACTAGTACTAGAGCATCTACAATTGGGTAATTGGCATGCTTCCTCATCACAGGGCTCAGCAAGAACTAGCTCATTTGTTGTTTCTTCGGATTCTTCTTTTGTTTTCTCTTCTGATTCTTCAGACGAAGAATCAGCTATAGCTGAAGCTACTATCAGTACAAAAATTCCAATCAGTGCCCACTTCATTCTGCCGCAACCTTTTGCAAAATAGACTTACTTTCAAAATGTATACTTTTATATTATAGTTATTATCGATTGATTTGGATTTGTTATCAAATCCTTGCAATCGTCAGAACTTGTTTTGTTTTGGCTTATCAAGCGAATTAAATATGATTTTAGGTGAGCAAAAACAAGGTGAAGATAATCCTTAATCCTTTTCATGATAGTGCAGTATATTATCCAACTGCATTATCTTATTATTATCCATTATCTTACTGCATTCCTGTTTGAGGAGGTGCTGCAAAGACAATCCTATTGATACTCAAAAGAGCCGGTTTGGCAATTTCAAATGTATTAACTTTTCAACCTTTTCTTTTCTCTACAAAATAATATTCCACTTCATTAAATCAAAATAGAATGCGAAGGCAAAAAAGAAATGGCTTTTAATAAAATAAAGTAATTATAATAATAAGATTCTTTGATTTCAGTGAACAAATTATGTCGAGAGAGGAGTTACCCGTGCTTCAAGCATAATTCATCATCATCATCATCATCATCAGCCCACAGCAGTCCACTGCTGGACATAGGCATCTTCCATGGCGCGCCACAACACTCTATCTTCAGCCCCTCGCACCCATCCGCCGCCAGCAACCCTCTTAAGGTCGTCCGTTCACCGTGCCTCAGGACGCCCGATACTACGTTTTCCCGTCCGTGGTCTCCATTCGAGGAAATTGAAAGTCTAAAGAAGTGGCGGCGCTATCTGATTGGTCGCCCTTTCATCTTAATCACAGATCAAAAATCTGTAGCGTATATGTTGAAAGGACATGCAAGTAAAATAAAAAATGATAAGATACAAAGATGTCACATTGAAAGAAAGAAAGAAAAAGAAAGAAAGAAAACATTTATTCGTGACATTAAAAAAGACAGCAACAATAATAAAAATAAAATAAAAAACATTGAATAGTCAAATTATAAATTTGATATCAAATATCGACCTTGTAGGGAAAATACTGTTGCCGATGCCCTGACAAGGCAAGTAACGTGCGCAGCGAATACGCGACATACGACATACGACAAACTCAAGGATCTGCACCAATCCCATTACCACCCCGGAGTAGCGCGACTAACCCACTGGATAAGAACCAAGAATCTACCGTACTCGAGCGATGATGTCAGACGGGTGGTCTCTTCTTGTCCAGTATGTGCAGAAATCATACCAAAATTCACTAATAACATAGGAACATTAACTCGTGCAACAATGCCACTAGAGCGTTTGGCAATGGATTTCAAAGAACTTCTACCTTCATCTACTAACAACAAATATATTCTTACTATAGTTGACGAATTCTCCAGATTTCCCTTTGCATATGCATGCCCTGACGCCAGTTAGTACACAGACAGTAATGAAGCATCTTACTGAACTATTTTCAGTTTTTGGCACACCCGCAATGGTGCACATAGATCAAGGTGCTGCATTTATGTCCAAAGAATTTAAAGACTTTCTACACTCAAAAGGCGTCACTACTAGTCGATCACCTTATAACCCTCAGGGTAATGGTCAAGTTGAGAGACAAAATGGCATTCTTTGGCAAACCATTCGCCTGGCTCTGAAATTCAAAAATCTACCTTTATCTATGTGGGAAGAAGTAATGACGCGCGCAAGCTTCATAGCATTCGATCGTTGCTCTGCACAGCAACAAACACCACACCCCATGAACGTATATTTAATCACCCACGTCGCTCATCTTTCGGGCAGTTCATGCCATCTTGGCTGCAACATTCTAGAAAAGGAGTGCTAAAAAAATTCAATCGTACTAGTAAATCCGATCCTCTGGTTGATATCTTGGAAGCGAACCCATTCTATACTTCTGTACGATTACCAAATGGTAGAGAGTTAACAGTTTCTAACAGTCATAATAGAAGCAGATCAGGTAGAACAACAGGCAGAGCCTGAAGGGCAGGACGAGCTACCGCAAGAACTACATGACCCTGCACCGCCGCCTAGCGACCCGGCGACCCCCCCCCCCCCCCGCGACGTTCTGAGCGGGCCGGGAGGCCTCCTACTTATCTGCATGACTTTTATACGCCGGGAAGAACGTAGTATTAAAACTAAATACAGTGTCTATTGCATACTGTCACGATATTAATGTTATGCTGTTTTTTGGTAAATAAAGCCTACAATAAAGACGGGCTCATTCATTACAGTATGATGATGATGATGTATGATTATTATGTGAACAAAAGATATTTTGGAAAACGACGTGCGTGCACGTATTTGCATTATTTAATACAATGTGTGGTTTGTCTTTGGTTAATATTGTTATGTAGGTACTTTAGAGTACTGCACAAGTTGATGCAACGAGCAAAAGTGAAAGGAAGTTGTCAAATAGACATTTGTCACAAGATACGGATTACTATGAGTGGGTGTGCCATGCATGATCTTGCCCGTTCATTGGTCTAGTGCAACTAATTCATTGAATACGACTTGGTTTATCGTATTAGTTAATGATGCAATCTCACGTGGATCTTTGAAGAGATTATCTAGAACAAAAACGACTAAGGAATATATCTGGAATATAATATTTATACACATAGAAAGGTAAGCTGGAGGACTCAAACTTTTTGATGCTGAAACCCTTTTCTAGGCCGAACCAACCAGTACCTTTCTCCAGTATCTTTCGCTGATTGTACATCCACTAGCCGACATTTATATGGTTACAAATATACAGAACCCTAAAAATGTATCCCTCGGAACATAGTTTTGCGGGACCTCCTTTTAAAAATGCTGAGGGAAAAAGTGGGAAATATACAAGGAAAGGATATGAGAAGAATTACCAAAAAGGAAAGTAACGCTTTATTTTAAAGAAGCAAAATGAAAAACCACAAAGGCAGACTAAGTATAATTTATTCAATCAAATATTATTTTATACCTACGCGAGGCTTTTTTTGGATTATTGTCCAAGAGGATTTCCCAGCCAAGGATACGTGTTCGGGCAAACGTTACAGATTTGCATCCAGTAAGCCGACTGAAAAGTAAAAAAAAAAACAATAAATACTAAAAATAAAATAACATTTAAAGGTCACTTCCTGGTGACTAACATTATAGACGACTCTTGAGGTGTTACCACACCAATTGATCGATCATTGATCGATGCCACATGGCATGCGTGCGTGACATGGGTGCAGTGGAGTCTAAAGCCCGGTTCATATTTATCTGTCGCGTTGTGTTGTGTGTGCCGCATCAGAACGGTATCGGTTTCATACATTTTATATGGTTGCGTTTATATTTATCTGATGCAGTGTTGTGACGGCTTGTGTTGTTTCGCATCATAAGCATAGAGAGAGAGAGAGACAGATAGCATCACGACACAACATGACAGATTAATGTGAACCGGGCTTAATTTTGGCATATGCCGACTTCTCAAGCAAAGGGTCGAGGGTTTTAACCCGGGCTCGTACTTCTGAGTTATCAAAATATACAAACTTAGACGTGCTCCTTAAGGACTGGCTGTTCGCTGCCGAAGACCAGGACAAATGGAGAAACTGAGAAGAGGCCTTTGCCCAGCCAGTGGCACACTTCTCCAACTTAATTTAAAAAAATGTACGAAATTACATTTGAAATTTAGCACGACTATATTGTGAAGGAAAACATCATGAGTACTGCACAAACTTACAAAGCAATTAGTTGGTGTGTGTGTGGTAGCGTGAGTGCGTGCGTGCGTGTGTGTGTGTGTGAAGTTCTAAATTTTGACTGGGTCTGCTCGGGAACTACAACCTAAGCTCTCTTATTCTGAGAGATAGGCCAGATATGACGTTTATGATATTCCAATAAATATACTGACCCATTCATTATGATCAGAGCTCAGGGGACCACAACTAGAAGCAGGGCACGTGGTGGGGGTGAATGACCTGCAAGGCTTCTGCAGGTACTCTTGGAGTGGTATCGGATCCTTCACCCAGTCAATCACTTCGTGAGAGTTAACCTGAAAATAAAAAAAATATTTTTCTAAAAGATATTTATGGAATATTTAATGTATTGTAATGGTAATTTTTCTCTCTGTGTACCTGTTTCTGTTTCGCTTACCTACTATTTGTGGTGTACAATAATAAAAAGTCATTGTATTTGTATTGTATTTTTTCTACCAAGACTTAATTTCTTTTTTGTTTATTATACACCTTTTATTTAAAAAAAAAAACATTTGCTTTAGACAAACTAAAATATATTTTCTTTACTATTAATAAAATTACTTTTGAGACAGCTAATTTATATTCGCATAACTACTCAAATCTTCATTGAGTAGCAAAATTCGTCAAGGAATACAAAAATTCATATATCAATCTATTCACTGGAAGTGGATAAAAATTAGCTTGCAAGATTCGAAACTAACAAACAAATAGTATATGACATGAAACTAATAAATAGCTTGTAAAAGCAAAAATGTAATTTGCCCCCATTTCCGGTGCAATCGAAATCGAAAAATTTGTATGTACTTTAATCTAGATTATAAATTATCTTCTTTGCGCGTGAACGGAATCACAAATGATACACACATTGGATTGGATAGACGCTCAGTTTTAGATAAGACAATCTCTACTCATTAAGATTGGTTTTTTGGAATCTTTTTGTATTTTTTATTTCAATTCCAAATTTTTACTTTTACGGTCATCCCGTAAAACCTAAATTGAAAATACAAACTGAAATAAAGATGCACAGAAAAAACAGAAAAATAAGACCATCACTGGGAATCGAACCCAGGTCCTCGGTATGACCGTCGGTTTTGACCATCAGTGGTGTAGCGGTATGGTTTTGACCATCAGTGGTGTAGCGGTATAGCACGCGGTACGGATTACCGAGGACCTGGGTTCGATTCCCAGTGATGGTCTTATTTTTCTGTGCATCTTTATTTCAGTTTGTATTTTCAATCTCTACTCATATTTCTATGTACATCACATCACCATCAATGACAGTGAGAGTATCAGCATCTTTAAAAGCTTCATTCTTTCTGATACTATAACTGTTGAACCAATCATTTGAAATAGTGTTTAAGTGTTTGAATAAACATAAAGTGCGTAAGTCTTGGTAAGTTAACTTAATTATCACGCAGCTTACGTGAGATAATAAAAAATTGACTAGCTCTATCCCGTGAAATTTATGTCGAAAGAGATTTTTATAAATTACCATGAATACGTCCTGCATGGTATTGATCATATCCATGAATCGGACCATAGCGCGGCGTACAGCGGGGTAAGTGGAGATATACCACTCATGGATGTAGAAGCCGAATGGAGCACGGGTTCCCAGGTAGTGCCTCTCGAAGTTTTCCACTATGAAGCGGAACCATGCGTCTTCGCTGTTGAGGTCTGGCCTGTGAATTGCAAAATATAAGAAGACATGGTTAAACTATTCTGTGTAGCCATAGCCAAAGGAATAGTTTGAATATGACATGTGTTTAATAGTAGATTGTACAACAAGAGCATAAAACGAGCCAATTTACCTAAGACGTTCATATAGCCACCAAGGCCGGTAAGGCGAGGGTGGGTTGACACGTCGAGGAGAAAATGGGTTTATGCTCGAGTTTTACACTCTGCTTTTCACTTCGATGGCGAGGAAATGAAATAACAACAGTGGAAACAACTGCTCACTTAGCTTAACAAATTTATCTATAATTCGTGTTTTTTAACTAGATGTCTAATCACTTTTTTCACCAAAATTCACTTGATTTCAATATTTATTTTAATTTGTAAAATCTGACGTTATTTTTTTATTGAAACATATGTATAATCTCTAGTAGCATAGACTAGCGTAGAGATGGTGGAAAATTTGACATTTTAAAAATCGATTAATGCGCGGATGAATAAGCTATTTTTATTTACTTTCCTTAAAATTAAAAAATAGTTACTGCTTTTATAATTGACTAAACAGTCTTTGGAATTAAATCAAGTATTGTAAAGAATAAAATAGACTAAAATACGTTGATCTATTCAATTAATAATTGATCGATTTACAGAACTGATTAATTATTTTGCAATAGGTTCTAGGTTTTCACATCACTAAATGTCTATGGTCGGGTTAATGGCGTCTTTGTTTACGCTTTTCATAAATTGGATCGGAATACAATATACTGTGTGCTACTAGCGGGTGCTAATGCTACCCAAAAAATATTGACAAGAACATAAATCGTTCATTTAAGTTACTACACAATTTTAGCCGACATCAATTTATATTGCATTGATATCAAACTTTATTAATATTGTTTGTGCGTTTGGGTAAATCTTTAGAAAGCATTTAAACTGAAGTCTCCAATATCCACATTGCAAAATATTAGTATATACAGCGATAGACTAACACGATGTTAAGCGACTGCTCTAGATATTTCTTGTAAAAGCAAGACAATTTTTTGCGGCCGAAATTAAGCGAGTCCTCCAAGCAGTTAGTTTTGCTACACACTTACGTAAAGTAGCAAGAGTCAACCATAGCGCAGGCGACGCCTTCCAAATCAAGCCAGCTGATCATAGGCAGCACCCATACTCTAGGGATAGCAGCCGTGGGGCATGGTGGGGTCACACAGTCCTGGGTGGAGGCGTAGTCCAGGGTATAAGGCCAGATACCGGGGTTGATCTCGGTCACGGTAGGCCAAGTGCTGTCATAGAGCAGGTCGTAGTCAGACATAACTTGGAAAGAAGCGTTGCCGGTCATTTGAAGGAATGGGATTCGAACACCTAAAAGGAGGAGATATCTAATGAGTTTTTTTACCTTAAAGATAAACACGTTAAAATCTACAATTTTTTTTTTACATTTAAATTGTTTTTTTCTTACTACCCTATCATATAAAAAGGAAAATAGACCCTATGTGGTTTCAGAAGGTGAACAAGGTGGTACTACGAGTAAGAAGAACGGACTGTATATAACCTAAACAACAAAAAGTTGGAGAACCCCCGACTTTGTCACTTCAAACTTCAATATCTCAAAAACAACAGATTTTGAAGAAACACGTCGAAGAACCATTGCTAAAAAACCTGATTTCAAATAAAAAAACGCATTCAAATCAGTCCACCCGTTTAAGAGCTACGGTGCCACAGACAGGCACACTGACAGACACACAGACACACATAGCGGTTAAACTTATAACACCCCTCTTTTTGCGTCGGGGGTTAAAAACTGTACGGACAGGAGTCTACATAACTCTTAAAGGTTGATGACTTTGTTTTATCAAAGAAGTAAAAAATAATTCAAATATAGTTCCAACACCTTTCACGCTCCGTTAATTTTTAAATTGGATTGTTCAGATCTTAGTTATCGTTCAGAAAATAATTAATGCAAATAGAAACCTTTAATCTCATTAATAGGAATGTTAGCGAAGTGAGACATCAGCAATTTCTGGTCTGCGAACTCCAATTTCATATCCTCATAGGTAGCTTCGGCCCAGTAAGTCTGTGGAGTCTGGTGACTGATTGAATGCAATGCGATTTCAAAGCCTCGGTTGTAGAGCTCGTTGACAAGTTGGTAGTTGGTGTACTCATGGTTGATGAAGAAGGTGGTGCCAGCAGGGCAGTTGTTAGAGTTGACGCGATTGTAAATAATGTTACGATACGTCTCGATGTTGATGATGTTGACACCATCGTCGAAGGTTACCATGACGAACTGTAAATTGATGCATTCTCACATTTAGGTTAAGAAAGTACTAAACAAGAACATGAAAAGTAAAATGAATTGATAAATTATAAAATTTATTTCCGGTAATGGCCACGATGACTGCTATTTTTTTATCGTTAGAGCACCCACACAAACCTATTGCATGAACCTAATTATCTAATCAATTGTCATGACATGAGTATCATATCTTTTATTATTATATAATTTCAGAGAATAGCTAAAAATCGTATGTTTGCTAATCTTTTAAGTAATTCAATTAATTAAATTTTACTTTGAACTGCAATTTTTAAGTTGCTATTTCTGTACTTTATTTTCTTTATTTACGATCGCGGCGGATCTTTCCAATGTTACGTTTTTATCTAATACAGTATCGAAGTCTCTTCAAAAATATGTAAGTATCATTAAACATATTTATAACGTCACTATAGTAAAATCGAGGAACGAAAAGCAAGTACTAAACATTACTAAACACTGGCTTTCATTTCGCTCTGACCATGCGTTACCACTTAAGTTTACTTTGTTTTACCTGAGGCACATCGCGGGGATTTAATCCTCCAGGGATACTTGAGCTTGAACATCTGCAGTCAGGAAGCTGGCAGGCTTCTTCATCACAAGCATCAGCCAAAACCAGTTCTTCCTCAGCCAAGGCCGCAGCCACAAACAACACGGAAAATGCTAGTACCCACTTCATTTTGGCACTATTTGCACAATACTGAATGTTTTTCGATGCACAAATTTATATTGCCAATTTTTATCGACAGATTTGGAAATGTTATCAGCAAATCTATTGCAATTATCATCTTTGATTTTGGTTTTATCGGCGGCAACATTGAAAAGAGTAATAATGATAATGGCTGTAAACGAGGTCAGAGAAGCAGATATAGCAATGTTAATTAACCTGCTTGGGTGAGAATGTTGCAAAAAGACCATTTAGATTTTTCAGTCTTTTCCTTTTTCGTTCGTCCAAAAGTTAACAAAAAGATGTATGCAGGTTTTTTTTTGGCTGATTGTTTTTTTTTTAGCGTTAATTGCTCACAAACTTTCCAGTCAAGTATAAAATAAAATAAATTGATTGGAAATTATTCATGACCAGAGGGCTGGCGGTTTTGTCATCCAAATCATTTGACTGATACCTAGGTCCGTATGATAAAAAAAAAATATCAAAAATTAAAACCGACTCCAAAAAAATAAAACAATAACAAAAAATGGAACCAACCACAAAAGAACCTTGAAAATATTTTTCTAGGTACCTACTCTAGCTCGAAGTCGGTGACTCAGCACGACCCAGCAGGAGGGATTGAAACCCATAGTATGTATGAGTAGGTGAGGTAGACGACGATTGTTCCACTCCTGCTGGCTCGTGCTGGGGCTGATGGGTTTTACTTTTTTGTTAAAAAAAAAACTTTATTTCTCACTTTCTAGTGATTCGTAGCCAAAGTATATCTCACAATGAATCCATTAAGCCCAAACACGGCTTAGTTACGTTGTTTTATAACATAGTTCTGTTGCCTACCTTCCAGCTTCAGCATCAGATAAGTTCGAAAGAATCATTAACTTAAAGCTTTTTCTTAGTTGCTTATCTAGGTCTATTAATCATGATCATTTATAGACACGCGAGCATTCCTTAGCTTTATCGAGTCCCATTTTCCATCTTCGGTCTTCTTCATCAGATCCAGTTTACCAAATGATACTTTCTGAATGTACGAGTAAAAGCTTATTTTAATGATAAAAATGCTAAAATCGCCATAGGTGTGCCTATAAAATTTGAGGTTTGCCCTCGATTTCCCTGGGATCCCATCATCAGATCTTGACTTGGTGACAATGGGACCACCTCAGAAAAGTACTCTTTCGAATAAAAAAACAATTTTGAAAATTGGTTTACAATTGACTGAGTATTCCGGTGAACATATATAAAAAAAATACAAACATTGGAACGTAGAACCTCCTCCTTTTTTGAAGTCGGTTAATTAAGAACAAATGAGTCCAATTTTATTAATCAAAGTGAACGGATGACCGCAGTTGAATCATTTAATAATAAAGAGATTGTAATCGATTGTTTACCAAGAAATTTTCAAAGCGGCAGATTTAATCTGTTTACCGTCATTATCTGGTGGAAATACCCCCGTAGAATTAAAAATTCAGCCAAATACGTGTCGGGCCATGCGCCATTTCTGGTAAAACCTACTAAGTCGACATAGTTTTCATTTTAAATTCGTTATAGATTTATTTATTTTTTATTAAAATACATTTGCACGGCATTACAGTGATAAACCAATACACCGATAAATAAATATAAATAAATAAATAAATTATAATAATACCATTAGGTATGATATTTTTGAGAATGTTCAAGCCAACAATTTAAAGCTTCTGGAGGGAGTGACACTTATTTTGTTTTTACCTATTTAACTATAACAAAAATTAGGATTTTAAAGCCTGAGATTTTGCAAACGGGTTACGTAATCGCAAAATGAACATTGCCTTGTTTTTTTTGAAGATCAATATGCAACACCCCACACTAATATTATGGGTTCAAAGACGAAAAGAAAATTCATCACCACTTTATGTGGTGACTGCCCTAAGATGTCAAAAGTGAATTTAGTCGCCATCAGTACCTCTGGAGACATTAATAGGTTTGGTTTACTGTATCTCGTTATGTTAGGGAGTATTCCATTCCTTTTACCCTTAAATTGATAAAATTTAGTAGTTACCTTATAGTCCAAAAAATTCTATATAAAAAAATACAAAAAGATAGTCTTGAATTATGTAACATGTTCGGTGTGGTGCACGTAAGGTTTAACGTTTTTCTCTTAATATAATATGACAATATGACCTACTATATTATAAATATTTAAAACACAAGATTCAGAGAAGACACGTTTGAAAATAAAAAAACCTAATAGTTTTCTAATACATTTATTTTACGCCATTTACATCGAAAAGCTATTCAGCTACCAAATCATAATGTGTATAAAATGGTTACATCGAGTCTTTGCTTTGATTGTTGTATATTCTACTACTTATTAATAATAACCATCGAGTAAAGCTTTTTCACACTAGCGTTTTTGCCGGCGGTTTCTTGGCGGAGCGGGAACGCAGCGCACACGCGTCATGCACGCGGCGAGCACTCTGCGATATCGCCGCGATTATTCGCCGCCTGCTTGCCGCCGCGGTGTCGTCGCATGGACGCGGCGATCTAGCCACGTACGGTCACTAACATTGGCGTTCTCGCGGCGTCGCCGCGGCGGCACGCTGGCGGCAAATAATCGCGACGATATCGCAGCGTGCCCGCCGCGTGCACGCCTTGTTCCCGCTCCGCCGGGAAACCGCCGGCAAAAACGATAGTGTGAACAAACTCTAAATTGTGGCCGATTTTGTACAAAAGTGCTTACATATTTTTCTGCAACAATTTCTTTCTTTCAGTTTTCAGTAATGTCATGCAAGTGTACAGTTGTATACAAGTGTGTATTACTTGTATAATGCTCAAATATACACAAAAATCTACAAGTAATAAAGAGTTTATTTATTTATTTTGTACACTTGTAAAACTATGTAATTCATTTTGATAACTACACATCTGATCGATTCTGGAGATATGATTGATCAACCCTATAACTTATTTATAAAATAAGCTGACGTTTCATAACTAGTGATTGATGTTGATTGTTTCTCAGGGCGCGCAAGATACAGGCACTGCCTAGTTTGGGGCCCGCTGACACTGTATTTTATGTTACACTGTTTCTGCATCAATAAAAACTTTTAATTTCATTTAATTTAACTTTGTTTGAATTTTTTCGCCGTGTGAGATTATAGGTAAGTAAAAAAAAGATTTATTTATGTAATTGGCCTTCCTTGCGTGTTACGAAACGTAGCGTTACGTGATGTTACGAAAAGCGACAAATATCTCTATGAACAAACAACCAATCATTACCACGTGTGGGTTTAGTTTTTGGGGATATCCATCTATTCTCGTAACACACAAGAATCGACGTTTGAAACGCTACTGAGCCTTACTCAAAATATGCTTTGGTAAGCGACTTTTATACGTTTACTAAGTTGAGTAGGGTTGATCTCAGATCTTTAGAATCATCGTCTAGTTAACGCTTGAAACCAGTAAGAAAAATACCGGTAGCGGAGGGTTTGAGTTTTGTTACTAAAATTATCGGCATCATACCGGTATAATAAACCTGTTTGAAGCCTTGCCTCTACTCTAATAGTTAAAGATGTCAAAAACTCTGTTATTAATGCAACTTGTATTTTTCAGTTTTACAATGGTAAAGGTTTCTTATCAATAAGGAAAAGGCCGACGAACATACATACACTTAAAACAATGGAGTATTTACAAATGATGAAATAGATAATATCCAGCGGTAAGATGGATGAGGTGAGGAGTTAGATTATTTTAAAATTTTAATGACCGTAGGTATGCTTAGTGAAAATATAATAAATTATTAAATCTACCTTGACTATGTAATTCTAATATTTACATTAAGATTGTTTTAAAACTTTTAAGAAGAATACAATCCAAACTTATGCTAATTACCTATTTGATTAGTTCAGAAAATATTTTTTTTGAAAGAAAAAGTATTTCCTTCTTGAGGTAGAAAATAAATTTAACCTTTTATTCATCCTAAGTACCATAAGATTTATATATATATTTATATTTACACGATTATTAATAAAATATAAGTTAACATTCAAGTACTGGTTGATTCTAATGTAGCACTATGTATAGCTAAATTGTATTAACAAAACATTATTTACATCTTTATACATTACATTTAAAATACAAAATAAATTATAAGTAATACTGTAAATAATTTTAAAGCTTATTCATGTTCATAAACAATAAAATTTATTCGCTTAAAAATAAATCAGTCAAATCGCAATTAGGTAAAGGAAATTAAAAAATCCGTATTATTTTTAAAAGAAACGATATATACATAGTTTTAAAAAGGTATCCAATCATTTGGCAACAAACGTTTCAACAAATATTAATTTAACAAACAACGTTTCGCAAACTTTATAACACCACATTTCATAAATTGATAATTTCACAAACTCTTTATTGGACAAACCATTATATAACAAATCATTATTTGGCAAACTATTCCACGTTTGTCAAATCAACGTTTGGCAAAAAACGTTTAGTAAAATGTATCATTCGATAAACACAAGAATAATTTAGATTTGCCTGTAGCTCAGGTAAACTTGGTTAAGAAATAGGTTAGGTTAGAACTGAGACCCTAAGAATAACCAACTTCTGCCAGTAAACTTGATTAGGTCAGGTTAGAACTGCGACTCTAAGAAAAAATGAACTGCTGCCAGTACAGTAGGTTAGGTTGGGTTAGAACTGCAAACCATAGAAAAAATAACTACTGTCAGTACCTATAGTTAGTTAAGTAAGGTTAGATATAATTGCGACCTTAAGAAATGCGAAACAAAAACGAGCCACGAGAACCAAATCCTACCGATTTAAATGTTATGTAACTAGTTTGTCAAATATTTTTTTATTAAATGATGTTTTGTAAAATGACTAGTTTGAAAAATGAGTTGTTTGGGTAATGGACATTTTTTAAATGATGATTTATCATATGATGTGTTTGTAAAGTGACAAGTTTGTTAAAAGTATATTTATCAAATGATCATATTTGTGATATGAGCAGTTTGTGATATGAAGTGGTTGTGAAATGAATTGTCTGGGTGAGCGGTTAGTTCCGAAAGGTTGTTACGTCTCTCGATGAGAGCGAAACATAGATGTCGCTAGTGCTGCTGCTTAAGTAGCGTAGTAGGAAAAAAAAGCAACCTGAGAAGTGTGCATAGGAGAAATTCGTGTCTGTACTCCTGTCCAGTGGTAGTGTAGGGGTATGGCACGCAGCACGGAATGCTGAGGACCTGGGTTCGATTCCCAGCGCTGGTCTCTTTTTCTGGTTTTTCTGTGCATCCATATCTCAGTTTGTATTTTCGATGTGAAATGAATGGTTTGGGAAATGATCATTTGTTAAAGGTTGTTTGCCAGATGATAGTAAACCTTTTAAAAAGCTAGTTGTAGTCTAGAGGTTCCAGAAATATGAGCCAAAACTCAAAATAACATGTGACTATAGGTGAAAAACTTAAGTAAATGACCTGAGGCCGCATTGTCTAACTTTTCTGACGCTCGCGATCGCAATCAAATAACAGTTTTTGTTCGCGAAATCTGATCACCGAGTGTTAGAAGCGTTAGGCAATACGGCCTCTATCGTATCTATGTAGCAGTATTTAACGTTTCCGTATAAATAAATCGTAGTTCCATATTCGAAATATGACTTAAGTCCCATTATTCCATCCCAGCCTATATACGTCCCACTGCTGTGCACAGGCCTCCTCTCAGAACAAGAGGGCTAAGCTGGGTAAGTCCCATTATTACTTAAGTTTATATTGTATTTGCGCCAGTTTTTATGATATTAACGGGCAACATGGTGATACTGAACTGTGACGTCTTTTATTAGCCAATTCAATAGACTATAAATTTATTAACTGAAAATTAATCTGGTTTTCGGGTCCAAATGAACTAGTTTTTATTGAAGCTTTGTATTGGAAATGGGTAGTATTTAAACACACATCAAATAAAAAGTCCTTTTTTATCAAAAAAAAAATCCGAATTCACATCAAAATTAATGATTGCACAGCAAAATACTCCACTCAAAATATTACAACTTTTATTCGTGGCGTACCGATATTTATCTTAAAGTAAAGCATTTTTATTATTGCACAGCTAATAATGACTAACGCACATCATACCTTGTAGCTCTTTTTTATTTAAATCTAGCTTCTATTTTCATATAACGCACAGCAGTTTACATAAATGAAACAGCATTTTATTTGACATATTATCATCTTATTATTTATTAAGTACAACATATGTATACCTATCAATGTATTTTCAGCATTTATATACTTTCAACCAACTTCAAAAAAGGAGGAGGTTCTCAAATCGGGTGTATGTTTTAATTTTGTATGTTTGTTACGCGATAACTCCGCCAATTGTGGGCCGAATTTTTACATCAAGTAAATTACATAACCAGCACTAGTAGGGGCCGAATTATTTCCTAAATAAATTAGGTTCTGGCGCTTCGCCGGCCGCTACCGTGGCGCGCTCGCTTCGCTCGCTCGGCTCGCGCGTTGTGGTCGCAATTGTACCTAACGTGCCAAATTGACAATAAAAGTAATTTTGCTATGAGAATGAGTATCATCTGCGAGTCAAGAGATCCGAACCCATAAAGCTAAAGATGACACTATGGTAAACACAGCAAATAAAAGCCCATTCCAACACAATAAGAACGTTATCGGAAATACAAGGAAGCTAGCAATTACGCCGTGGTTCGAGAAGTAATCGATCAGGTCAGGACTATATAAACCACGACGTCCAATTCACTACTACAAGTAAAATTCTTTAAAAGGTTTTGAGTTCCAATAATTTTGACTGGCGCCCAACGTGGGGCCGGTACATCGTAACGTCGCAGCCACCGGAAGTTCAAAAACTTAGAAAATCTCCCCGGTTTGCTTCGGTGGAACCGTCGACCTAAAATAGTGATTTTTAAATCTCGAAGAAACCGGCTCAACCCAAATAAATTTGTTAATTTATTGTATTTTTACTTTATTATTAAATAAACTTTTGAAAGAACCTACATGCAGCCAGCGCTACTGTCGTCTATGTGAGTACCTGTAAGCATTTCCTTTTCCAACATTCCACTCATTAGACCCCCTGTCTTTGTATATAAGAATAGTGTTACATGTCTTTATAGAGTAGATATGACTCAACCTTCCGGAAATAATCCGTCAGGTAATATGAACTTCGTGCCTAGTGCACCAAGTTCGATTCCGGTCGAATCGTCGTCAACGATAGACTACCATAGGTTAATAGGTTTCGTACCATCGTATGATGGTAACGCTTTAACCATCTATAATTATATAAACAGTGCAAATCATTGGCTAAGTATAGCTGGGAATAATCCCGAAAATATAATGTTGCTGTTAAGTAAACTAACGGGGAAAGCTACCCTTACTGTTTCTATGTTAAATCATAACTTTAACTGGGATAACATAACGATATTAAAACAATAATGTGGAGATAATAGGGAGCTAAATACTTTATTAATAGAGTTAGCAAATATAAAACGTAAGGGAAGTTATAAAGATTTTATTTTTGAATTTTAATTTGTTTTAACAAAAAATATTTTTTATTAAAAGTAAACTTATGGATAAGTATCAAAAAAATAACATTGTTGACGAAGTAATGGAACCATACATTAATACGGTGCAAAATAAGTTAAGAAGTAGCTTACCTTATCACGATCAAATTTATGTTAGTAACTGTGGATTCAAGACACGGTCCAAAAGATTCTACAACTAGAGGCTGAAGGTAGGTTTGACAATATCAAACAAAAGTTTTCTAATATACTTCCGGCACCGCGAATAATAAGTCAAAACCCAATCCCGCGTTTTTAAAATAGTCCGAAGTATTCTCCTCAGAATAAACCAAATTTCTGTAATCAATCTCCACGAACTCAACGCTACAATCCTCAATGGGTTCCAAACCCTAATAATGTGTTCACAAGACCACATCATCCATATTTTCAAAATCAAGGCTTTAAACAACAACAACCATTTGTAAATAACATTGATGTCACGCCCAATAAGGCCTGGTCAAATAAATTTGGGAAGGAATCTAGTGGCAGAAGAACTGTATTACCACGGAGATAATGACGAAATAATGATGCAAGAGTACGAAATTCCTCCGTTCGCCCCAGAATACCAAAACAATCAGTACTACGTTGATTTACCTGAATATATTCCATCTAAGTACGTCGAGTTTAAAAAATGAAAATTTTCAAGAGGAATCAGACATGACCGATCCTACATAGAATTTAATCATGTTAAATCTTATTTGCCTTATTTTGAAACAGAAAAGCCTAAATTAAAAATATTAATCGACACAGGTAGTCAGCAATCATTTATAACGAATTGAGCTCAACAACAATACTTTCAAGAATGCTGAAAACCGGAATCATTTATAGTTAAAACTTCGCATGGAACTACTGTACACAAAGAAGTAATTGAAACGCCGTATTGGTGCCGATACTTCGGTAAAGACAATGGACCAATGAAATTTTATATTTATTACTTCAGCGACAAATACGATATTTTGATGGGTATAGAAATGATTGAACAAGTTAACGCGAAAATTGATTTAAAAGAAAGAAAATTTACTATGCCTGATAAAGAAATATTGATTTTTCATATGACGTTTGATGACAATCTAAATATCGAAGATTTATGTAAAATTTATTCAGATTTATTCTCAGAGGACGTTACTGATAGCGCAACGACAAAAATTAAGCATCGCATTCACCTAATAAACGACGAACCAATTTATCAGAAGCCGTTTAGATTACCCCAAGTACAACAACAAGAAATTATAAGAAATTATAACAATAGCTTATGCATCAAAAATTCTTTCTAATGCTGAACAAAAGTATAACACCACAGAAAAAGAACTCCTAGGAATTTTATGGGCTATCACACAATTTATACCTTATGTCTTTGGCAGGAAGTTTACTCTCCGAACGGATCATAAAGCTTTAATTTGGTTAGCTAAACTTAAAGAACCCAACCAAAGATTAACCCGGTGGAAACTTAAACTGCAAGATTAGGATTTTTCAATTGAACATGTTAAAGGAAAATACAACTATGTAGCAGATGTATTTAGTCGCGTTGAGATTTACCATCACACAGATGAACCCTCGTGCAGTAGACAAATATAAGATACGCTGAGATTAGAGGAAGATTTAATTTTTGTCAAATGCCTCCGATAAATAGTATTTAATCATGTCAATAAAGTATGTAATCATTTGTTTGTTCAGAGTAGAGTTAAAAGAGGACTAATAAATGGCCTTGGGTCTGTTATAAAGGCGATCACAGGAAATTTGGACCAAGATGATTTAAACAATATACAAAAAGATTTGGAAACTGTACGAGTAGCATATAATAAACAAATTTCTATGACAAGCGATATCTTAGAAGAATACAATCATCAAATAAGTAGAATAACTTCTGTACAAGACGAATTAGACAGTAAAATGATACAAATAACAAATGTTAAAATTCAACAGAAATTTGCTTTTACTTTATTGTTCCAAGCTCAAACTTTACAAGATATGGCTGATAGATTAACTACTGCAATTACTTGTGCCGAACATCATATTTATCATTATAGTATAATTCAATCACATGTTTTACAAGAATTTTTAAGTAAGATTGATGTTAGGGTATTGATATCTAACAATATTAATGATATTGAACCTTTTATTACTGTATACAGTAAGATAGTAGATAGTTGTGTATTTTTTCTTATAAACATACCACTAGTGAAACCACAAGTATATTTAACTGGAAAAATTGTTCCCGTTATCCAAAATTCCCCAACCTGCACCTATCCTATACTGCGAAAGGTAACTCTAGCTTACACGAAGATGGAAGCCTATGAAATTGAAGACTGCTTGGAACTCCAGGAATTAATTTGTAAAGGTAGCGTTCTACAAAAAGAAAATTGTGAAACTGGAATTAGGCTGACATAGTCACATTTGGTGTACTAAAGCCTCGTTAAAATACTAGATTAAAAAAAAAGTGGAACTGGAATTCTACTACACAAAAATACAAGTAACTGTAGCCTAGTACCAATAACTTGTAACGCCTCAAGTCATCTACATGTATTTTAACATTTTAACAGAAGTAAAAATTAAATGTAGAAATGACGAAGAAACGTCATGGTTAAACGGGTCTCATCTATTAGACGGAACGAATTGTGAAGTAAACAAATCTGGCATAAAAATATTTCAAACCAGGGAAACCAGTGAAAAATTATTTATCACCAGCTTGGTTTTCGGTCTACATTGCCTACAGTTTTCTTCGCGCCAAGGTCTGTAAGAAACCACGGGCTTCAAAATTAGAGGGGGAGAGTCAAGAGATCCGAACCCATAAAGCTAAAGATGACACTATGGTAAACACAGCAAACAAAAGCCCATTCCAACACAATAGGAACGTTATCGGAAATACAAGGAAGCTAGCAATTACGCCGTGGTTCGAGAAGTAATCGATCAGGTCAAGACTATATAAACCACGACGTCCAATTCAACAGCGGTCATTTCTACAGTAAACTTGGCATAAGGTTGTTAAAGTAAGAGCTTTACTACAAGTAAAATTCTTTAAAAGGTCTTGAGTTTTAAAAATTTTAACTGGCGCCCAACGTGGGGCCGGTACATCGTAACGTTGCGGCCACCGGAAGTTCAAAAACTCAGAAAATCTCTCCGGTTTGCTTCGGTGGAAACGTCGACCTACGATAGTGATTTTTAAATCTCGAAGAAACCGGCTCAACCCAAATAAATTTGTTAAAAGAAACTCAATCATTTTAACTTGCGCACGCTCTAATTAATTTGCTGTGCAGTCAGTATTTTTGATGTGATTGTAGTATTTTTGTATATTAAAATATACAATTGAAATAATTTAATTGATGTACAAAAGTATATAAATGATGAGAATAAATTGATAGCCAATTATTTATTTGATGTGCAATTAATAATTTCCCATTGGAAATTATTGGGTACCTAATGGCGTTTAATACTCTACGAGTCCATGCACTGCGAATATTTTTAAAATCTTTCATAGCTATTTATAGCCTGAGATTACTGTATTTCATGAATTCATGCATTTCAACGCATTGTTTAGTTTATATGGCAAGAACACGGAAGATAACATTTTAATACAATCAATATTATGAAAGTAATTACAAAATTTTGACGTCAAAAATTAAATTCACTGCAACATACAGTGTCAAATATAAAACAGTTAGCCAGTACTAAAAGTCACCGTTAATCATTTTTAAAATATTTCTAATGAACCACAGTCACGAACTGTTCACTACAAACATATTCTGTATAAACCGTATGATACCATGACAGTATTAGGAACATGTCAGACAAAAATATTTTCTTTGTATTGAAAAATATGAGACTGTGCCCACTAGCATGTTTGTTAACCAACCGCCACCATCGCTTCTTATAGGTATCACACGCCGTTGACATGGTGTATTCCGTGTCACGTTACATTCCGTGCCTGATATATTCCATTCATGGTATGATTACGGTGCAGTGGGTAGAGAGAGAACTTTAGAAATCATTGCATCGTATAACGAGGAAAGTCCAATAACAAAAGTTAACTAATGACAATGAATTGCTAGCCATTGTCCAACACTCCCGATTCCAAGTCCATTCCAAGGGTTTTACATAAAATTAAAACTACAGTTTCGAGCAATAAAATTTGGTATGCTGAACAACTGTCTAAAGGACTTGTTACATTTGATGCTTTCGGCGTTCTTCGGTCCGAACAAATTGAAAATAGCTTGTACCCTGGAGTGCTACTAAAGAATTTAAAATTCGCCTGGTAGGTTCCGTCCTCTTCATTGCCCTATTAAATACTGTTGGCACGTTACGAAATTTGAAAATCAGACTTCAATAAGGCTTCCTTGAACACCACCTGCGTTTCATTGTAAATTATCCCAAAGTTAATTCGGAATATTCTAGCTGATATCCGTAGCTGTTAGCTTAACTAAACACTAACTCCTTCAAGGATACTTCAAGGATTTTCAATGATTGACAATTTTTCCCAAGCATTGATCGATGTTCAAAGTGTAACGCATCAAAATTGTAAGTACATTTTGAATAAAATAACACCTTAATAGGGCATAGCTGCATTCGATTTGACTAGACCGAAGGAAACGATAATGTTAGTAGGACAAGTCCTTAAAGATTCCTATCCATTTAAATTTCACTGTCTATTTGGTTAGTTACAAACATGATGGTCTCGTTTGTACCGACACAATTCGCAGTGCACTTTGCAGCACCATACGAACCGGCATCGACACTTCTCCTCATGGTCCAGCACTCTGGTTTGGTAGCCGCGCCCGCAGCAAAGCAGGCGGCAGCCGTCGAGGCCTGCTGAAGTTCTGTTGCAGGAACGGCCACGCGTTCCAAGGATTCCAAGTCTGGAAAATAAGAAATATCTTGGGGTCATCTCTGAAAATAATACTTAAGCTACTTTTTATCTCGATATTCTCAGGAGATATAGACGTATGCCTGTAAAATCCAGAAATATGGACTGCTTAGTCTAGAGGCATAAGATTTTGCGCCAAAATGTTCTTCGTATAACGTGGATGAAGACCACAATGTAATTCTCCATGCAAATGGAGACCGCATGACGGCAAAAGTAGTGCAGGGCACCGTATAATTACATTGCGCCCACTAAATAGTTGCTCTTGGCTAATTTACTAGTTAGAACGTTAACTTTGGTAAGGCAGCAGGCAAGGGTTAAAAGAGAAAACCTGAAAATGGAGCTCAATGGCGTGCCGTGGGAGCAAGTAGATTGAACACTATAGATGATGATAATGATGATTAGTGATGCCGCGTTAAAAGCTAATTGATCATAATAAACTTTTTTGTACAGAAATATGCTTGAGTTTGACCACAATCACGACTGATGGTAAGCTAAGATGGAGCACGCTTACCTAATAAATAGCCATTCACCCTAGATTTGAAGACGGCTAGATTGTAGCCATCAGAGAACACAGACGCTAGCAAGGCGTTCCACTCCTCAGATCTCCAGATATATTTTTATTAATGGACGAGCGAAAACGCTTTGTGCGAAATATAGGGATGCTGACAATGTAAAGGTAAAGACCCCGCCTACTCCTGGCCGACCTGTAGAAGAAAGGAACTGGTGGAACTTACTCGTCATTCGGTTCACAATAGTCAGGAGAGTCTTCCAGGTAGACCAAATCAGTCTTATTTGGCTTCTTCATGTCCGCATGGAGTGGTCTCAGCTTTCGGATGTTCTTGCCTCTCTTTCTTTCTACAACCTGTAGGCATAAAATGAACAATATCGAAAGTTAGATAAGCACCTAGTAAAAAAAAATACATGATGCAACCGATTATAGGAAATCACAATTCTTTATGTATTTTTATAAATTGTTGCATCATTATCATGCTGAATTTTATTTCTCGACTCTAATCTTCTTAGGTCATTTACGTTGGTCTTATGTATTTTTGGGTATGTAGGTATTGTAGATAGGTACTTATACTCGTACCTACCTAAGATTTTTTTACTACAAGCGGAACCAATTTTAAGTTTTTGTAATACTTACTGTTAATTTTATATAAAAAAAATCTGTAGCATATTTAAGATTTATCACAAAAACTTAATTTGCATAAACATATTTTTTCTTTTGTAAATTAAACAAAAAAATATGGATATTACTTCCGGTCAAAGTTCCGCGTGACATACATTATGTGACGTGGGCGAATATTCAGCGTTTTTGCAGCGTTTTTTTTGTCATAGGTGTCTTCGCAGGTGTTATTAAAAGAGGTAATGCCCAGGGTTGTTTTTTTATGAAAATTGAAGACAATACCGATGCTGAATTTAGCGTGATTAAAATTCTTTTGACTTGTCTTTCCGTTGTGTTATATAAACGTGGGACGCTAATAACCGCGCGGTCAAAGCGTTCGAATATTTGCCCACGTACATTTTTAACAAGAAGTGAAGTGACGTCATCCCTCTTCTAAACTTTGACGCGCTTTTGATTAAGAAAAAAGAAGGAGTCCGATATTTATGGAAATGAAACTGACGGACTAATTCTATTTCTTTGAATGCAGCCTATTGTGACATACCTTAACATGCGAAGCACCTTCATATCTGGTGGTGAGCGCGTCTCCAACAGCCCGGAGCTGGGGCAGCCGCCGCCAGCAGACGCGCACTGAGCATGACCCCGACATGCCGTGGCACTTGCAGACACGCTGCATGCGCCCGCGGACCGCCTAAAACAACTCTTGTTTAATTTCAACATTAAGGGGCTGTTCCACTACCCATTGATTAAGTTTATTTGACGGATAGATGTGATGCGATCTCTGTCTATTCGAACAAAACAAACAGAGACGGCATCATATTTATCCGTCAGATATTTTAATCAGTGGATTTTCTGTAAGTAGGTATGGGTCAGTCTTGAATGTTGACAAGATGTGTTGTTATGATTGTAAAACAGTAACAAGTTGCAAAATCTACAGATTTCCAAAAGTATGCTGGAAACAAGAACAGAACAGAAAGTAACAAGAATTTCGTTGGTGATGGCACGAAACCCCGTTTCCGTAACTTTTAATAACTTGCTAATTTTGAAGTGAAAACAACAAGTTAATGTACTAAAATAATTTCCTTGCTCACCCGCGACCTTACGATAGCTAAGCTTAGCTATCGTAAGATCGCGGGTGAGCAAGGAAATTATTTTAGTTCATTGATATGGACCTCCGCAAAGTAACGCCTGATTCAATAAACAAGTTAATGTATTTGCCGATTGCGTGTTTTAGTCTTATTTTATTTATATCTCTTTTCTATTGTAACTATTACTTTGTATCTTTTATATTGGAATTATTACCCGTCTTCCAGCTTCGTTGTTGTGCAGATTCATGAGCCCCTCATCTGTGTTTTTATCTTCTCTTGAGTCCACAAAGTCGCGGCTGTAAATTTCACCGTATTTGATATCCTGGAAATTGATATAGATCATATTATTTATTTTGCAGTAGCTTTGGAGTACATCGATTACCGAAATTTCTTAGTAATGTACTGATAAGTATACTGTTGATGAGTGATTGTGATCTTGATTATAATGCAACGGTTTCCGTTTGATAAGTTGAATGGATGCAAGTAGCGTAAGGTTGTTAGTACTAATAAATACTAATAATAATCTATAACTCCATGTAGTAGAATTATATACATTTCAAGGACCTAAGTCATCATTGTCGTCTCGGCCTATACGTCACACTACTGGGCACAGGTCTTCTCAAAACTAGAGTGCTTGGGCCGTAATTCCCAAGCGGGCCCAGTGCAGATTGGGAACTTCCACACACATTACCTATCGAATTGCTTAGCAGGTTTGTGCAGACCTCACGATGTTAATTTCCTTCACCGTAAATTGTAGTGTAGCGATATAGCACGTGGCACGGAATGCCGAGGACCTGGGATCGATTCCCAGCGCTGGTCTATTTTCTGGTTTTTCTGTGCATCTATGTTTCAGTTTGTATTTTCGATATGGGTTTTACGGGATGACCGTAAAAGTAAAAAAATTTGGAGTTGAAATAAAAAATACAAAAAGACCCCAAAAACCAATCGTAAATTCCAAATGTAATTTCTCACATCAATTTCGAAAAACTCATATTTGAACCCATGAGCCTCTGCTTGAGAGACCATAGGTCAAACCACTAGGCCACCACGCCTGTAAAGACCTAGTGCCATTAGTAAATGAAAGATTTTGAGTCCATGTTTTAATACCCACAAAAAGTTGTAACTCTTTAGTAACTTCAGAGCCAATCCATTGGTAATATATTAATAGGTAGGACCTAAATCTACGTGATCATTATTTTATTTTCTCTTCAGCACTTTTTCTAATGCCTTTTACATGTTAGGCATTTAATTTCTCAGGTTAGCCGGCATTTGGAAAGAAAAAATTTCGAGCGATTAAAAACTAGAAAAATGCAGCATTAGCACACCTCCCATTACATCGCAAAGAAATGGTGCATATAGTGGACGTCTTCCATCTAATGATGATGGTGCAGTGGAAACTTGTTTAACTTGACGCGATAGTAAACTGGCATGCAGGAGTGCTCTTGACGATGATGATGTTGATGCAGTTACCTCAGAGCATCCCCCCCATTGCCAGTGCCGCGGCGTGCGTTTCCGAACCCTCGCGTCGCACGAGCACTCGTTCAACTCGCCACGGGAGCAAGCCCGGGCCACGGCGTGCGCGAGCGCCGCCGATGACAACGCGTGCACAAACGCGGCTTCGCGGGATTCTGGAATTAAAAACGGACAGTGGTTAAAGCATGGACAGTCAACTTTTTCTAATAATCAACGGTTAATTGTATTTCAGACACTTTTATACATACATACATACATCGACTATGATTGGCATGCATTGGGTCGATTCCAGGGTAGGCAGTTGGTAGATTGCTCCACAGCAGCGCGCCACCAGCACCAGCACTGGCTACCCTGCTGCCTACTCAATGCACGCCATAGTCCACTTTACCATGAATACATTTGGCTTCTAACATTTTGACACATCTATCAGCGTTAGTGTTTCTAAACTAAAAACGTGCTTAACGGTAAACCTGCACGACTGATCCATTATCAGACCCAGGATACCAAATATGGTCAAAGTATATCCTAAGACTTTTCTAACAAGCCCAACTACGGCTGAGTTACCTTGTTCCGTCTTGAAGTTCTAGTGCCTAGCTTCCGGCTCTATCCTTAGATCAGCTCAATGATACCCTTTATTGTATTGTCATCAGAACTACATGTAAGTGCCAAGTCAGTACCATAATAAGAAGTAGGTGATAATCAAGGTCAAAGGTTTCGTTACATTAATTTATACTTAGTTACTGGCAAAGCCACGAGTAATATAAGCGTTTTAAAAAACAGTCGGTTGCCATACGAGTAACAAATCAATTTTAAGCTTCCTAAAAGAAATAAAGTAAAAAACACGAAATTATTTTGAAATACGTAAAGAGTTTTTATTAATTGTATACTTCCAACAAATTGTATCTCAATAGAAACTCGATAGTGTGATCATAACAACGTCTCCCACAGCGCAACTGAATCATAACAAAGATAAAATAATATCAACTGCTAACATTATCCTATTATAAATACCCACAATCTACACAGTATCTAAAGAAATTCCCAAAACTTACCAAAAGGTCAGTGACTTGCATCGACCAAAATCTGAGACCTTGCTTGTTCCGCACACCTAACTACCCTCAAGTTCTTTTTTTCCATCAAAGTAAGAGGTCAGGTTATACTGGATACAGGAGGTAAACACACGTCAGTCAACGGTCTAACACGTGATGCGTTCGACATTTGAAAATAAACAGCAGGTCTTGAAATGATTCCTTGAAGTACGGTTTTAAAGTGTTGCTTAGGAAATTAACAAGGAACCCAGCTGAGCTTCACCTAACTTTTTTTTATTGAATTATCCATGGGAATGAGGGTTACTTAATTGACAGGTGAAAATCGCTAGATGGCGTTAGTATCAAGAGGCCCGTTTGACGTTAATCTTGTTTTAGATTGGCTCATTCAGTTTTTTTAACCAATCACAAACGTGGCACAAATGTCAAAGTTGACAAACGGACCTAACATGTACCTACTAGCGCTAACCAGACCGTCACAGAAGCCCTCCTTGTTGTGCAAAATTTCACTTCTCTATTCTTAGCGGCTGAGATTTCAAGACTTCACAAACGCAAATCCCGATCCCATGGCAATTTCTAATATAAATTAGGTAATCTTTATTTGATTGCAAAGATCTAGCTTTTTATAATGAATTATAATAAGAAACTTCACTTAAATAAATCCAGCTATTTTAGCGTCTAACAAACACACTTCACACCCGAGCTGTACCCGCATTTATGTATGTAAACACTTTATTTTACATAAAACACAAAAATAATATAAAAAACAACAAAAGAAAAACAGTACAAAGGCGAACTTATCCCTAAAAGGGATCTTTTCAAGCTAACTTAAATTATTGAACACAAAAATAATCGCATCTAGTTCTTTTTATATCCGGGCCAACTTAAGATCTGGGGAAGTAAACAATGACGTTGACGAGGTAGTGATGGATACTAGATGGACACGTATATTCCAAGTAGAACATGCCGTTCACTTTGAACTATAGCTTAACGATATTATTTTTAAGAAACATTGTTAACTTCATCAAAGTTGTAATTCACTGCACCTGAATTTGTTTCTTCGTGTATATGTTTATAATATCTTTGCAATAAAAACGCTAGGCCAAACTAAATTAAATGTACAGGTCAAATAATTATAAGAGTACCTGCTACTTCAGTATTATGAGACCAATAAATGAAAGGTTTACCAAATGTATTAAATAATCGCCAAATTTATTAACAATTGTACCTGTCTGGTAATAAGTCACATAATAGGTATTTGATTTTTATAGAACACAATATCAACTTATCACTACATCGTCACGTCGAGTGATTCGATTGTGCCACGTAGACCCGTGATTGAGAGAAGACGTCATCAATGCTAGCTACTCATTCTTCAATCCAGATGTAATGACTAGATGAAGCTAACTCTACCAAGTCTTCAAACTGGCATGACAATGAAGATAATGAGAAAGATCTACTCACTAAATTTGAGCACTCCGCCGAAGATGTCAGTGGAGTTCTGGACAGTGCTGCAGTTCCACCGGCTGTGGCGAAACTGGTGCTGGCACTCCTCGACTGCCTGTATCGCTCCCGTCTGGAGAACCTGGAATTTGGAAACAGGATTGCGTCAGATTTGGACTGAATTAATTGGGCACAAAAGTATAAACAATTTTCTGTCGTTCCGTACAGACACCAGCAGCAATATCTGACAAAACAAAGGGTGCCTAAAAAAATTATATTAGTTTATTTCTAGGGCTGGTAGGACGTGTTAGATATTGCACGCTCCACTGTTTCAGATATTAATGCAAGTTAAATTAAAAATGGAAAAACGTTCACATAAATTGACTGTTTTGAATTCTTACTTAAATTAACACCGTCAAAAGGTGAATACCTACAGGTACTCAAAATTTAATTGTGCTGAAAAGTATTTAGAACCAAATTTATTTTCGTTGCAAATGAACTAAGTCCGAATTGTCTGCATATTCTAATTTAGGGGCAAATTTAAATACGCAATAAGTGAAAGAAGTCTTAATTAAGGCCAAAACAAAAACATTATCACAAATGATTTTTTTTCTGAGTCTGATGATATTAAGGATGGACAGCTTTCATTGTTGATGGATCCTAGTTATATTTTATGAGCTATTATAGTATAAAACTGAGTTTAGACTTGCAAGAAAAATCGTGCAAGTTGCATTACATTGCGGCACTCGATTGACCACTACAAACTCGTTGGCTTTACGGCCTCGCAATGTAATGTAACTTGCACGATTTTTCTTGCAAGTCTAAACTTAGCTTAAATTATTAATGCTTTAGAGACTATCATAAAACAGTAATTCATTCGCGTAATTCTCATAAACTAATACTTCTAATGCTACGCCATAAATCGAATGCGTTCGTAAAAGTTAATTACTTCAGCAATATAATTAAGCGAAATAAAATCTCAACGATTCTCCATTTTATTGGGCAATTGACGGGTTAATGACGATGAAGTGACGATGTCGTTATTGGAAGTTTCTTGGTTTTCCTTCTGTTTGAGATACCTAATCATCATCGAAACATTATCTTGATCTGTCTATTTATATTATTATAATTTTTTGCATAATTTCTATACTTATTCATTGTTTCCAAATTGAATTTCTATAATATAATGATACAGCCAATAAAATTTAGGTCCGTCACGCTATTGAACATAAGCGCACTTTCTGAAGGAGTAAACTTGAGTATAATAATATTTTGTATGTAGATTATCTCTAGCACATTGCTAGAGAGATAGATGGATTTATTTCTTAAATGAAAATTACACATTCCAATTGAGACATGCCAAAAATATAAGAAATTCACAAAAAGGTCGTCATAAAAAATTACAATAAAAACATGATCCCAATAAAAAAAAATTCAATATTATAACAGAAACATACAACAAAAATAATAATATGTCAATGTGATTTTAGTGCATGTGTAAGAATTTCCAGTCTTGCAATATACGAGTATAATTTGTTTTTTCAATCAAATCTTGCAAGTCATTTCGTTCACTTCCAGTAATCTGATAAACTTGAAATTTGGTACATATATCGATATATTATAGTTTGAATGACAATACAGTCAAAAAAGTACTGTCAGGAAAAATCTCAAAATGAAATTTTAACTAAAACTTATCTTTGCTGAACTCTCTTCGTCACTCCAGCAGTTTGGATAAACATACATTTATGAAGCGTTATAAAGCTTTTGGGTTTATGGACTTCTCTGTAATTACAACGATCAGGTTTACAGTTAATTATATGTGTCGACCACCTGCTCTAACGATTTAATTGAGCTCTTGAACCGGTGTGCTTTACAACAATTACCTATTTGCTGTGGAATTAATATCTCAGATTATTAGCAGAGCATAAAAACCAACGAATAATAATGAACTATTCCCAAATGGCCTGTAACGCAAGACGTCATCACCAGTACAGTCATCACTCTTCGTCCGCCCGTAACTGAGTACCCAAAAGTAACAAATTAAAAAATTTGTAAACTAAATTAAATGTAACATTCAAGAAAATAGGTATTGAACAATTTTACAACTTCAATCGTAACTGGTACATTTTTACTTGAAATGAGCAAAGCATAAAATTCTAGGATCCAAGGGAGCTACTGACTCTAGATGGAATACCTCTCATAAATCATTTTTAAAATGGTACAGTCAAGTCCATCTTGCTCGCTAATCCTGCCGTGAAGCAGCAGTGTTTCTGCTTGGAGAGTAAGACAGCCGGTGAAATACTGGCACTTGAGGTATCCCATCTTAGGTCTCTAGATTGCAACTACAACTGCAATACCCCTGGTGTTTATAGTTTATGGGCGGTGGTGATCTCTTAACATCAGGAGACCCACTTGCTCGTTTCCATCCAGTCGAATAAAAAAAAAGTGTAAATAATACTTAAAAAATTTCAAAAATAAGTACCACTGACTCTTATTCCGACACAATAAGGTGGATAACGAATAACGGAAAAAATCAAACACGCTTTGATCAAAATAAAACCGCCCCGTGTCATACCGTGGAATAAATAGAATATATTTTAAGAATTAATTTCCTATTTGTATTGTATTGTCAAAGTAAAATGAACTTTAATTCAAATTTAAAAAAATAAGTAACCACAGACTCTTATTCCGACGCAATAAGGCCGTAGTAGCATATTTTTGAGTGGTTCGAATAGATACTTGTTTTTGCACTTGACTGTATAATACAAATAGGTAATTCCCCGCCAAAAAAATATAATCTATTTATTCCGCGGTATGGCACGGGGCAGTTTTATTTTGATAAAAGCTTGTTTGATTTTTTCCGTTAATTAAACTATCAGAAAATGTTGAACACATTATATTTTCTTTTGTCAATCTAAACAAAATATTAGAAAAACGAAGCGCGTCAAAGTCCGGGAGTGGGAGCTCGTGACATAATGCCGTGCTGAAAAGTGTAGCAAGGCGTGACATCACGCGAAGCTTTAGGCACTTGTCTCACCGCCAGCGAGGAAACGATTGGCTATCGACTATTTTCTCGCTCAAGAAACGAACAAAAGATATAAGATCCTGTGTGAGTAAAAGAGACACATATATTAATAGTTGATCGCTGGCTGTTCACACTGTCGGCGAGAACTCGCTCTTACATCTTTTGTCGCAGCGACAAGAGCTATAAAACTCGCTGAGCTATAGATACTCGCTCAGCGATGTCAGCTTGGCGGCCGCCCCGCACGAGCGAGTCGAGTGGAGCGAGTAATCGCCCGTCGCACGCGAACACTCGCTTACAGCCGAGCGACAAAACTACACTCGCTTCTCGCTGCTCGCCCACTCGTTTCTAGTTACTCGCTCTACTCGCTTCTCGCTCATCGTCGGCGGTGGGACAAGTGCCTTAACTTTTAGCTATATCTTATTTTTTTTAAATGATAAAAGAAAACATGAGTGTCTAATATTTTGACACGTATTTTTCATCAATCAATAGCAATAACTGACGGATTTATTAGAATAGGACATTAGCCTCACAAACAAAGGCCTCCCCCATAGACCTCCAGTTGCCTGGGTGGGAAGCGGCCTGCATCCACCGTGAACCCGCGGCTTTAACCAGGTCATCCGTCCATCTCGTCTCGGCTAGGACACTAGCCTATTGTGGGTTTATTTCTTACTTGTATCATCTTGTCAGACAGCAGGCAGAGTTGTTTCTGCCGCTCTGCTAGGTACTCTAGCCTTTGGCAACTCTCTTTATGCAGCGTGACCACCTCCACTGATGAGTTGCTCTCGGGATGCGGTGCCGCAAGGTTCCTGCAAAAGATGTCTGTGGTTAACAGCGTTATTGCAGAGGTCTTACAGAATAAGGAAAGAAAGATTTATTAAGAACATTTATTAATCGTAATAAAACATCAAAATCACAGAAAAAACGAAAAACATGAGACAAACAAGACGCTAAATAGGATTCCACTCAGCATAATGCTACAGCAAGATGTGGCGCTGATTTTCATTGAGAGCAGTACCCAAAACTAGCGACTGATATATAAAATAATTTCCCCAAAATCAATATTCCACATTTTTAAACGATTAAATTAATAGTTTCTGCAATGTAGACGACTGCTAGAAACACATTTTTTTAATCGACTATAAAAAAGGAGAAGGTTCTATGTTACACTGTTTTTTAAATAGGTACTTAATAGAAAGTACAGATGACGTTCAAGGTGTAACTTTCTCGTTCGGTAACCAGTCTTTATTCTAGCTTCCTTTAAAAAGCTCTAGTTTTGATGGTTCAGAAATACATAGGTCCAAATCCCTAGCTGCGTTAGAAATGGTCAAGCAAGGCGCTTAACAATTGTAATTTGGATTAATTATGCACACTATTTAACGATCAGTAGTATAAATAAATTAACTGACAATTATGCAAATAAATGTTCATGTGAACTATGTCGTGAGTATAATCGATAGTTACGCGTTTTAAGTATCGCCTTTTATCTAACTTAAAAGTGACCCAGTTAAAACAAAACGGTTTTTTTAAGCTATGAAAAAAAATTGAGTGTGAAAGTAATAGCCTGTATTAACGAACGGAAGTAGCAAAACGGCGGCAAAAGGAAATGGATTGATGTTGCTAACACTATTAGTCAGTGTTGCCAACCTTATGGCTGGAACGCACGCGACGATCAAGTTAGGGCAATGCGAATGGAGATTTTAATTACTGGTATTACTTTTGAGACTGCACTGGTTGTATTTCTATAAATAAATAAAAACTGCTTAACGAATACAGTCTTTCCAATTCATTTAAGTGCTTACTTCAGTCAAATTAACTTAACAACCTGCTGAAATAACCCAAAGAGAAGGTCAATGTATCAGGAGCTCAAAACATTACCAAAGAGGCGTACAAAATAGCTATTACTCCACCGACAAGAACTGGGCTCATATACTTGTACAATGATGATGAATTTTAAAAACACCTTGGTTAGATTGGTTGACAAACAAATATGTAAAAATTCTTTATTAACTTAAGAATATTTGCCACAATTTTCAAGAACCAAATCCGCTGAACGCGCCAACGAACTCCGTAAAGACTGATTGTTATAGCGAAATAAACAAAGCTAATCTGCTTGTTACGTAATACTTACGAGGGCCCGAGTTCCCAGTAATAAATAACAATGTTAAACATCATACTGAAAAGCCGGCTTACCCTGAGAGCGCTCAACAAACAACGAATGTGAATCTACTAAGGCAATTAAAACCATGAGACCCTACGGGCCAAGTACCGCCACTCGAATCAAGCACTCGAAGAAACAAAACTCGCTATTACCTACCCTCTTTTGTTCCATTTTTGAAAAAATGTTCTCTATTCAAACCGGCCAATGCGGAGCGGGCTCAGCACCGTACGTTGATTGGCCGACGACCTCCCTGAGTGCAAGTGGAAATAAAAGTGCTCGGGCAAATGAGGCGCGCGATCCCGCTCGCACTTGTTGTTTTTAGATGTTGTTTTTTCGCTCTGTTTTTCGTTTTAATTGCAAGCATGAGAGGATGTGGGGTAGGACCTTGAGTGTGCACGTGCACTGGGAAGCGCATTCAACTTATTTAAATGGGGAGGGAATCCTGCTTATGTCATCCATGTTGTAGGATGGGGTTGATTGCGTGGCTTGATGACGGGTATCAATGATGGGGCAAAATATGTATTGGATTTGATTAAGGTAGGTAACCGGGCACGACAATAAGAAAAAAACAAATCGAAGAGGAATCGTTAATATCTTCTATCACGGCGCATGTGAAAATGAAACGTCAAAAATGTGACATAATAAATACTTATTTTTAGGGACTGTTTCACCATCCATTGATTAGTGTTAACTGACGGTTAAATGTGATGCCGTCTCCGTCTATTCGAACGAAACAAATAGAGACGGCATCACATTTAACTGTCAGTTAATACTAATCAATGGATGGTGAAACAGCCCCTTAATCTTTCATTGTCATAGGTAGTATTCGTTAGAAGCCATTTATAGGTACTTCAAAAAAACAACTGGACATCTCAGGCTATATACGTCCCACTGCAGGGCACAGCTCTCCTCTTAGAATGAGAGGGCTTGGGCTGTTGTTCCCACGCGGGCCCAGTGCGGATTGTGAACTTCACACACCCCGTTAAATTTCATCCTCGGTGTGTGCAGGCTAAGTCACAATGTTTTCTTTCACCGTGAAGCTCGTGGTAAATTTCGAATGTACATAATTTCGCAAATAAATTCCGAAAAACTCAGAAGTGCGAGCCCGGGCTCGAATTCACGACCATCTGCTTGAGAGGCATTAAGTCAAACCATTGGGCCACCACAGCTTCAATGGCGATGTTTCTTGCAAGTCTAAAATGGGCTTAACAGTGCACCGACGAGTTGAGAAGAGGCAATTACTTAAAAATCTGTCGAGCCAATATTGGTAGAGCAAAGACACAGTCTATTTATTTATAACAGTGCGTTTTGGGCGTACATAATATCTGTATATTTTTTATGAACGCTGTTATTGCTACGTTGCCAGAAACATTTTTAACAATCTGTTATTAAGCTGGCTTTGTTTGTATGTTAATAAATGAAAAAAATGACATCAGTCAAATCAATTTTCAGGTTTCAAGTCAATTTTTGTGATCAAAGTTGTCTTGAAATTAGTTGTATCGAAACATAATTTACGAGTAGGTTATTACGTAGGTTAGTATTAGATTACTCCAGTAGGTAGAAAATAAATAGTCATTTCTTTCTAACTACTTACACAATTATGCTGGTAATACTTGACTTTGACTATGCTCGTGTATTTTTCGTGAATCAACTGTTACCACTTTTCCGTTCCTGGTTATAAGGCAAGTACATTCAATGTAATCAAAATTAAAAACGATAAAATTGTATGACAAGTGACAACACTTATTAAATAGACACCTACTAGTGTTAGTGCATGTAAACAATTTGAACCCACTGTATGCTCAATACATTGTAGCGAATGACAAGTTAAACTTAGCTCACATACAAAACTGGTTCAGGTTAAAACAAACAGTAATTATTCAACGGTTGTACTGTACACCTTCGTAAAAGGCTAAAATTTGAAGAAAATCATTTTTCGATGGATGACCTAGATCGATTGCTCGCCCCCGCAAAAAGAAGAAAAGTCTTGCAATTTGTATTACATTGCAAGGCTGTAAAGCGGACGAGTTGGGGTTGGTCGATCGAGAGACATCGTAATTTTTTGCCTTTACTTCAATTATTTCTTTGTATTTTACGTGGATGACATGTTCTAAAAACTGCACGTTTCCCTAGTGTCAAAAACTTCAGAATTTATTTTGATGAAACTTGCACTATTCCATAAGTTAGACTATCCTTTTATCATCATCATCATGTCAGCCGAAAGACGTCCACTGCTGGACATAGGCCTCCCCCAAGGCTCACCACTCAGACCGGTCTTGTGCTTTTCGCATCCACCGCGATCCCGCGATCTTAACCAGGTCGTCGCTCCATCTTGTTGGAGGCCTACCGACAGCTCGTCTCCCGGTCCGCGGACGCCATTCGAGAACCTTTTGACCCCATCGGCCATCAGACTATCCTTTGTAAAACTAAAAATCCCTTTATATTTATATGCGGGGGTAAACACAGATGCGTACACAACACACATAAGTACTAAAGTACAATTATGAAATTTTATGCATTTTGTTTAAGAGCTGGTGGGAGACAAAGATACCCAAAACCGTGCAATTTCAATAATATTACATTACATACGAGTCGAATTGATAACCTCATTTATAAATTACAAAAACGAAATGGTTGAACTCACGATTATGAGACAGAAACCTACCATTTGATTTTTGCTACTTATTCAAATACGTCTCACGAAAGATTAGGTAATATTATAACCACTTTTATTATTATTTTTGAGAAGTCGGTTAAAAATACAGTTAGATTCCGGATGGCACTTGACAATGCTAGCCTCGGCATACCTTCCTTATTACTACTCGTACAAACACTAACCTAACCCGTACAAAGAGCCATTCTTTTTCAAATAAAGCTCGAAACATCGCATGCAGAGTTCAAAATTAGCTGCTATAACCTTCTATTTCTTCAAATTGTATACCTTCAGATGGTTTAAAGGAAAATCTTCAAGTTTTGTTTATTGAATCAGGATGATGTCAATATACATCTACATCCATCGTCAACTACGTTCCACTACTACAAACAGGCTTCTCAGATTAAGGGCTGCAGGCCCGGTGCGAATCAGGAACTTAACACAGTACATTGTGTTGCAGGTTCATACAAATTTTCTCACAATATCTTTCGTTTGCCAATAATTTCGTAGTTTTAAAAAGTAATAAGTATCGCTTTTAGTTCCGAAAAACTTAGAAATATGAGACTTTATTGTCTAACGCCCAAGTGCTGGCGATCGCATTCGCCGTCTCTCTCTACCCTCATCCCATACTGTGTGGCAGAAAGAAGTGATAAAAACGATTGTGATTCCGAGCGCATTAGACAATAAGAACGCCTCGAGTTTGGAACCACGATCCTCTACTTAAAAGGACATGGGTCAAACCACAAGCCTACCATATTTTTTCCGTATGCATCAACTGAAACATAATTCCTCGCTAGTCCACAACTACGTATAATATCATCATAGGTTCAAGAACATTTTCATTAATAGGATAATAATACTTAGGATCTATTGTCAACTTGCCGACAAGTCAATATTGAAACGTATAATGAAATTGACGTTTATACGCGCCATATGGAAACTAACGAGATTATATTGTAACTAGCATTTGCCCGCGACGTTTCTTCTTCTGAACCATTTTCTGCTTCAGCTGAAAAATATTAACAAACGATCATTCGGCCTAACAATGCTTTGGTTTGGTACAAACAATTTGAGGCCTCTGGCGTAATCCTTCAAATATTCCTTTTCCCTTAAATTCGATCTACGGGCAAAACTATTCGGTCCACTCAGCAGGAGGCTTGGCAACGCGGAACGTGTTCTTCAAGCAATCTGCCCTACCCATTCCCACTTCAACTTATATTCATCTAAATCAGTATCGCTCGCACTTCGGCGAATTTCCGTATTTCGGATTCTAACGCAGAATAAATGGCGAAACGATCATTCAGCGAAACATTAGTACCAACAGTTTTATTTTATGTGATACGACTCTCTAGCTTTTAATATATTCTGACTACCTAACACTAGTTCTAAAAACTATAAACATTAATTTTCCAGAAAGCGTAGGCGAATCGATTATGCAACTTTCGCGGCCAGTAATTGATTGGACTTTCAGCTCAGAACTTCTCAGAAAAGTTCTTTGACGGCGTCAGAACAAATTGCAAGATCTAAAGCCTTCCTAGAACACAGGCAGCATCGAATGGGTTAGTGTGAACTTTAGTAATGCGGAATACTACGGGATTGTTCATCGCTTCGGAAAAAGAGTAACTACAAACGATACTATATTATATAGGAGAGTATTGTATACTGCTTATTATTAATTATCTATTTGCGCAGGACGTCTACCAACGAGATGTATGGTGACCTGATAAAAGCCGCGGGTTCACGGTGAATGCAGGCCGCTTGCAACTGAAGCAACTGGAGGTCTACGAGGAAGTCCTACTTTGTCCAACAGTGGACGCATATAGTGATTTGCTCAGAATTTCATTTTGAAGGTTTTGATTTTTTTGAAGATTACGTACCCGAAGAGTGACAAACGGAACCTTGCTAATGTCGTTACAAAGAAGTGTAGTTACGGTCAAGGACTTTAATCCATGAGCCACCATGGATCCATTTCACAGTAAACGTCATAGTGACATGTCATTAATTACCAAAGCAAATCGTAATGAATTTTCCCTTGAGAAGATTCCATGGTGGCTCATAAATTAATGTCTTTGACTACGGTCAAAGGGCACCTTAAAAAAACTATCATCATCATCAGCCAGAAAAAGTCCACTGCTGAACAAAGCCTCTTGAACGCCACAATAAACGACAACTCACCACTTGCATTCACCGGTTGCCCGCTAACTATATTCCGCAGTGCCTGAAGACTAGAGTCTTCGACCAGCATCTGTTACCAGTGAAAACCTATGGTGCTGAGACATGTTTCTTGAATGCTGGCCGGTTGGTGATGCTAAGAGTCACGCAACGAGCTTTGGAGAAAGCTATGCTCGGAGTCCCTTTGCGCGATAGAATCCGGAATATGGAAATTCGCCGTAGAACTAAAGTCATCGACATAGCTCGAAGGATACAAGTTGAAGTGACAATGGGCGTTAAAAATACGTAGGTATTAAAAAAATAATGTTGCCATATTTACAAACAAGGTGTAACAGTTTGGGTAATTAGCCTAAATACCCGTTATCACAGCAGGAAGGCAATATTGACATTGATGGTGTCGACACACCTGTTGCGCACCTGATAGAATATGCCCATAAAAAGTAGGAAACTGATTTAAAAAAAAAATAGAACCTATAAATACGTGTTAACGATACTTACAGGTTTAAAATCTTTAACAGTAAATATCCACTCGACTAAAAAAACCCCTGACTAAACCTGCGCTACTAACTAACCCTATAATTGGTTTCCGAAAACCTGTGGTTTGACGTCATCGCGATGACTCACCCCTCCACCTGCGATTTTATGGCACATAGTAAATATAATTGCCCTCCCGCATGAAGTGATTGCCAGATTATTTGCGTAAAGATAGAATTTTAAGGTAATTTTTTAGATCTTACGGAAATTTATTTATTTGTCTCGTCGCCATCATCGTCGTCGTAATTGTTTTCCAGATACAAGACTGGCTAAGTAGATCCGTTGTTTGCCTTCAGAAAAAAATCTCGAAATACTTAGATTTTTTTTTTTAAATACTTAGATAATTTAAATAAATAAGTACAAAATAATTGCTCGTTTAAATAATAAACACATAAAATTTGGGTGGATCAGATCTGGAAAGTTAAATTCAACCCACTTCTAGTGTCGGGTTGACTTCTTGAGATTTATTTTACCTACACATGCATCATAATTATAAGTCCTATAGGGTAACCTACAGGTTAGGTTAGTTTTATAAGAATCCTGAAGCAGTTGAGAAATGGAACATTCGGAAAAAATATTTTCTGCGAAAAATTAGAGAACCCAAAAACTTACTACCACCTATCACCACCAAAACAATGGATAACGGTTCACTTCTACCATCAGTAAATCTTTATTAGCCCCGTTCAATATTGTCTTTTATGAAACGATAAAGTGACTCGTGAACATTTTACTCGTCCAATAAAGTGTTTATTGACGATATGGTTTATTGAGAGTTTTACTGCGGTGAGCTTCCATTGCCTAGATCAGGCTGGTCAATAGATTTTCTTGGTGGGCAAAATCTTTCAAGTCTCAGGCGGCGCCGGGTCATTACTTTCAGAGGTACTTAATTACAAAAATTAGTTGTGCTATTAGCCGGCTGGCCGATCAACGCGTTAGTAGACAAATTCAAATGCGTTGGTGGGCAAATTCAAATGCGTTGGTGGGCAAATTCGAATGGCTTGGTGGGCCAATTTGTGGCCAGCGGGCCTGGGTTTGGCCAGCCATAGCCTAGATGAAGCGACATACTTTAAAATAAAAAATAATTTGCTGCATTGTCGTAAGTTAGGAATCCCTGATTTTTATCAAGTTTCTATATATATATCCTTACTCCAAAAACTTCGTTTACAAATTTTTAGTTTCACAAAAATGTTTCATTTGGCCTAATGCATAAATTTTATTCTGAAACTGTGAACTATTCAGGATTTATTTGATGATCATTGCGCAGGCACCTCTAGGTTACGTTAGATATGTTTTAAAAACCTTTTGAACATTTAGGGTTTCAGAATAATACACCCAAAGCATTTATTTTGTCTAAATGAAAAATTTGCGAAACGAATCATTTGTAAAAAAAAATACATTTGCTAAGGCGGCGTAGCCGCGGGCTTAAGCCAGTGCAATATCAAAGATAAAGTAACTATGAAATACCGATTAGTGTATTAATTTTATTTGACGGATAGAATAAATGTAATGCCGCCTCTGTTTGTTTTGTTCGAATAGACGGAGAGGGCATCACATTTATCCGTCAAATAAAATTAATCAATAGGTGGTGAAACCGCCTCCATATATCTAATTGGGTAGGTACCTTAAGTTTTCTAGGATGGTCCGTATTATATTTTTTATCGATAGTAGACTTATAATAGTGTAGCTCACTCCTGTAGATAAATATTTTATTCACTCTCCGTTTTTTTGTAAAAATAAATTGAAACTTTATTTCGGCAAACCACACGTTTCGTGGGATTAATAGGTTTTGTGCCTTGGTCTGTTTCATAAAAGAAGAAGTCGTATTGACAGCTGTCAGTTGTCAAATGTCGCCATACGTACGTCCGTGTGTGTATGCGCGAGTGTACGTATGTGTCGTTGCACGGCGACATTTGACAACTGACAGCTGCCAATACGACCTCTTTTTTTTAAATCAAACAGAACAAGACACCAAACCTATTAATCCCACGAATCGTGTGGTTTGCCGAAATAAAGTTTCGATTTATTTTTACAAAAAACGGCAAGTGAAGAAAAATATCTATCTACAAGAGTGAGCTTCATTATAAGTCTACCTACTATCGATAAAAATATAATATGGATCATCCCAGAAAACTTAAGGTACCCAATTTTCTTAGTAATTAGTTTCAGTAGTAGTAGTTTAATATTAACAATCAGACATAATAAATGTGACCTTATTTACGGGTACGCAGGTTCTCTGCATGCGTTACCTTATTTATTACTTTGCGGTAATACCATTTATACGTAATGTAAGATGTTAAATCTTATTTAGAAATACGTTAGCGCTCTACCGCCCTGTTATTGTTTGCATGTCATAAAACAATACAAACATTTAAACTCTAAATAATAATAAATAAATAAATATCATGGGACACTTGACACCAAATGACCTAGTCCCAAACTAAGCAAAGCTTGTATTATTGGTAGGCAACGGATAAACATATGTACTAATATAGATAAATACATACTTAAATACATATATTAAACGTTCAAGATCCGAGAACAAATATTCGTATTATTCATACAAATATTTGCCCCGGCTGGGTATTGAACCCGGGACCTCAAGCTTCGTAATCAGGTTCTCTAACCACTTGGCCATCCGGTCGTCACTAGTTCGCTAATATTGTCTTTCGGAACTCAAAAAAAAAATCTTTTTTTTCTTTTTCTTTTGAATCTTTAGACTATCAACCACGGGTACAAAAAGTCATAATAACTCATAATAATTGCTATGTTTACAACCTCACACGTCGAGAAATCAATAACGATGATCACACCGTCATCAACTTCTCCTCGGGCGGATAAGCATAACTTTAACTCGCTATGTCATAATGTATGCTTTTGTTAATAATGACGAGCAGCGTTTACACTGGTTTCATAATACTTTCACTTTTAACCAATACTATTTCATGAGAATTCAAAGTACCTTGTTAAAGATTTCAAAGATTTAAATACCTTGTAGGTATTGAAAATTGTTTTTAAACTGATAAAATAATATTTCAGTACTAATTTTAATAATGATCTAACTAAAATGCGAAAATTAACGGAAATAGTGTAAGTACATAGGTATACAGTCAAAGAAATTAAATTGCGTACCAGTAAGCTACTACGAAATTCGAAAATCGAAGTTCGTATCGTACCGTCCTGCCGACGCTATATTATTTAATACGAGAGTGAGAGGGACGATACGATACGAACTTTGATTTTCGAGTTTCTTAGTAGCCCTGCAGAAGCCGACTTACACGCTTACGTTCACGACCGCATTCACCATCTCTTTCTACCCTCGTCTTAAACCGTGTGACAGAAAGAAGTGGTGAAAACGATTGTGATTCCAAGTGCGTTAGACTATGAGGCCTCAGGATGGAACCTTTTCACTGGAAATTTAGTTGACATTCCAAGCAATCTGTCCAACATGAAGCCTGCCAAGCTTCTCTAGCGGGTTGTCGACATAGCAAAACGACATCTCAAATCGTCCTGGTAGCAGAACACCCTGATCAGACGGCCGATATTCATAGCAAAATGGCGATGTAGCAAAACGTCGATATCTCAAATTGTCCTGGTAGCAGAACACCTTGATATGTCGCCATCTAATATCAGGGTGTTCTGCTACCAGGACGATTTGAGATGTCGACGTTTTGCTATGTTGACAACCCGCTAGAGAAGGAAAAGAGAATGTATTAAATGTGGCCTATTGTTCTTAGGTCTCAATTTCTGTCCAGATTCAAGACATTCAGAAGCCACAATCGCATTCTCAACGTCGTATATCGTCTCAACGTTCAATGATAGACAATGTCGTCGTCATTTATGACACAGTGTGGAGGCGGCACTATCGCGCCGTAACGCACTAAATCACTTTAGTGGCAACACTAAACCTGTAATTTCGCCGTCCTGCTCACTCTCAAATTGATATTTATGACGGGACGTCCGCGAAAATTACAAGTTTCTTTCGCTGAAGTCAATAAATTCATTGTACAACCAACTTGGTTGTTTAGTGTTCCGCAGTTAAAGTTTGCGAGTCAATTTTTTATTTATTAAGCGTACTAACTTCTTCCATCGTTATCAACATCAATGTAAATATCAATGTGTGCCAATAAGATAATTATAACAAAGAATATCTAAAAAAACGTAACACTCTACTTTTAACGACATTTAACTTATTGAGTCCTAACTTTTTCAACAAATATTATACTTAAGACCTAGACATAGGTAGCTTTGTAAATTTGTATATTTTAATATTCTTAAAATTCTACTTGAGACCTAGATGTAGGTCACCAGTTTTGTCATTTTGGATATTTCAACATTATTTAAATTCTTTATTCAATTAATAATTTGTGCTTTACATTCCGTCGTAATTCTTAGTGTTAGTTTATTCTTTATAAAGTACCTACGCGAGGACTCACGAGGTTACGAGGTTATCTCCATTTAAACTGAAAGTTAGGTAAGAAATGAATCCTTCCATTAAAAAAAAGATATAATATATCCTATTATTAATCCTACAAATATTTAAAATGCAAAAGTTTTGTTGTTTATTTCTCCATAACGCAAAAACAGCACAGCCACAGCGGATTTAGATGAAAATGGCTTATAAATATTTAGGATGGCACACTGACAGTTTGTAACCTGGATTAACACACGGGATACTTCTTATACCGAAAAATGATGATTTAGTTAATGCACATGAGATCAGTTACGCACTCATAAGCTCATGTGATCGCACAACAATTAATAACAAATATTTACTTATCTACCACATAAGTAGACAACAGTAATAATTAATAAAAGAAAAAAAGTACCTATACTTACTACGAAGTGCCCAATTCTAACTTTGTATCTTGCCGTCCCGCTGACGCTTTAATACGAGAGTGAAAGGGACGGTACGATACAAAATTCAATTTATTAGGATTTGCATCGTTCCCACGGGATAGCGATAAACATATTCGACGCGAAAACTTCGCTTCGACGACCAAGTCGTCTAGTTTATACATAAATGCAGCAGTAACTGTATGACATTAAAAATAGCTACGGAACCCTAAATAAGATTGTGTAAAATATAAAAAAACTGATATAATCTTTTAAAGGTGCTAAAACTACAATACCCATAAATTTGAGACAAAATGTAGTTAATTACATTCTTATTAATTTACACAGCTATTTTATACTATAAGATATGGGTTCAATAGTACCTTCGAGACAGACGTTATACAAAAGGTAGCCAGAACTTTTCATCTGTCATAAATTTGATGGATCGCTTTATGCGAGATATCGGGTTTCATAATTTGTTTAGCGTCTATTCAAACCGATCTGATTGTAGTCGATTAAATAGTTGGGATTCTTATTTTAAGTTTTATTGGCTCAAGCGTTTTATTAACGTCACTCTAGTTAAGTACCTAATGGGTTTTTATTCGAACTTTAAACATTTTGAATAACTTTTTTTCTGCTTGATACGATACTAGGTTAGTATCACAATCACTGCCTTATCTTTATGGAGATACCTATTCAAATGTTTTTCTTAATTCCATTTTGGATTTGAGCTTTGATTAAATAAAATAAATGTTTTTTGTATCTTAAAAAGTTGCATGGCGAAGAGAAAATTGGTATAAAAGAAAAAGTTTTTTTTTTATGAAGAGACTAAGAAAACGGGTTTTTAAATCTTCATACACAAACTCAGTGAGTGAATGAGACGGAAGACACTTGCAGGGTGTTTACTCCATATTCGTTGATAGTATATGTACCTATATGTAGCTTCTTTTAATTATCTAATCTAAGTAAAAAAATATTTTGAAGTCAACAACCTACATTACGCGTATTTTACAGCCGAATTAAAACCCTGGCTCGTTTTAGAGCCCTCATAAAAGTAACAGCATCTTATTAAAGGCTTAAATTTTATTACTCTATCGATGGTATCCTGTGTAGCATGTCCACACTTCGCTTCTATGGTGATTACTTTCTTTATGTCAGTGAAGCCAATAACGATAGAGATTTGATATATGTAATACGTCTAAAACTCGCATGTTTTAAAAGTGGTAAATTCGAATCCAACGTGTCATAGCGAGAGGGCATAATATTATAAAATGAATCGTAAAAAGTTAAAAAATTTCACACATGTAATTTGAATTTTTATTTCAATCAAAATCAATCAAAAATCATTGTCAAAAAAGTGTACCTAACTGCACTTTTATTAAGATTATTTTATTCAATCTCGGCTAATTACTGATGTGCATTGATTTAGGGTAGGTTTATTTTTATAAAACAACTGTAGAACATTTTATTTTTTAATAAATCGAATTACCTACATAAAATTTTGCACTATACCAAATGTTACGGGTTTTTCAAATATTGTTAAAGATATGCTAGATATACCAACGAACTAACTATAAAACCTTTTCAAAGAAAAAAATACAGTGACGATATCGCATTGGCTTGACATGGGAATGGAAAAGAATTATGAAACTGCAAAAACGTTCTACAGTGGTTCAAGAATCAAAATGGTTTGATAGTACAGTCACGATACTAAATTACGTACTAGGGTGGAACCTTTGTGCTACTAATGTCATATTGACGTTCCATACATCTGCCAAAGAAATCTTAGTGAAATCGATCATGAAAAGCTCCCATCCTAGTACGTGATTCAGTTTCCTCGATTTTACATTGAATTTTAGTAAAGATATACTTTTCAATATAACCTAACCAACAAAAAGTTGGAAAACCCCCGACTTGTCACTTCAAATTTCAATATCTCAAAATCGACTAAACCGATTTTGATGAAACATGTCTAAGATCCTACGACTAAGTTTAAGAGCTACGATGCCCCAGACAGACACATAGCGGTCAAACTTATAACACTCCTCTTTTTCTTTTTGCGTCAGAAGTTAAAAATCCGTCACCGTGTTGAAGATGAATTAAAGAGATCCGAATAATTCTTAATCGTAATGAACCATTTCAAATGTCAGGAGACATTTAAAAAATGTATTAAAAAAGTTTTAAAAAAGCGATCAATCAAAACTGTTGTTGTATTTGTTGTGAAAAAAACACGGTGGTTAGTCGGTTACACAACGCGGTCATCGGCAAGCGCCACAATGGGCCCCGCGACATGGAACCCAGGACAGTCAGCTACGTAATGCTTTCAAATAAATAGGGAATATTACTGCAATATTCTGCCGTCAGAATGCAGCACTGGCACAAACCGTAACCGTTTTTTGAATGACTTAAATGTTTTTTGAATGTCCGTATGATGCTATCGTTGCTATTGATGTAAATACTATCATGTTATTTTGTTACTAATAAATATGTTATGATCCGTCATGGCGACAAACTTTAAAGAGAACTGACGTTGTCATGGCGGTTTGTTTACGGTTTGTGCTAGTGTTGCCCCCCGCGCATAGCTTTGCGTTGTATTCCCTATTGGGAGCTATTTAGCTATAGGTACTTTTTAAAGCAACAAATACTTAGTTTAAGTTTTAACTAATTTCGAAATTGATGAGGTTTATCACTCTTCTATGTTTGTTTATTGTGTGGGAATGTAATGTTAAACCCCGACCTTTTTTTCGTTGTGCGGAATTACATTTAAATTTATGGCTATACGGTGAAGCAAAACATCGTGAGGAAATTGCACAAACCTGCGAAGCAATTCAATGGTGTTTGTGAAGTTGGTCACACTGGGCCCGCGTGGGAACTACTGCCCAAGCCCTCTCATTCTGAGGGGAGGCCTGTGCCCTGCAGTGGGACGTATATAGGCTGGGATGATGATGATATGATTGTTTATTGTGTGAATGTAACATACGCCGTATTTTTTTGTTGTCTTCTTTATTGTATGGTTTTGAACAAAGAGTTGTTTTATTGTATTGTTTTTGTGTTTTTGACATTGGTAACATACAAATGGTATATCCAAATTCAGCCCTGAGTGTAAAATAAGATATTATTTAAAATAAAAGCTTTTACAACTCACGTTGGTTAGTCTGTTACACAACGCGGTCAGACATTAAGCGCTACAATGGGTCTCAAGACATGAAATAAATGGAACCCAGGATAGCCAGCGACTTAATACTTTCAAAGAAATTAAAGAAGAAAGAAAATATTCATAACACAATTTAAAAGTTTACATGAAATAGCAGCCGATGGGCCCCAAACTATTTCATAAAAAAAAAACTTTTTATGTTTGGGTCGGGGTTGGGGGCTTCGTACAAATTTGCCACATTAGCCAAAGGGCAAAACATTAAATTACTAAAAAAAACTACATGCTCACAATACACATTATTTGTTATATCCCATCCCACTTTCCCACTTCCCACTAATATTATAAACGCAAAAGTTTGTATGGATGGATGTTTGATACTCTTTCACGCAAAAACTACTGAACGGATTTGCATGAAATTTGGCAAACAATTAATATAATTTTATTATACCCTGGATTAACATATAGGCTACTTTTTATCCGAAAATACTAAAAGGTTCCTGTGGCATCAAAAAAAGTTTAAACTACATACTAATTCTGCGCGTGCGAAATCGCGGCCAAAAGCTAGTCCGTAATATTTGTTCTGGCCGAAGGGTGTGGTGTTCCGTCGTTTTAAGGTAGCGACGAAGACGACTTTCAAAAATAAGTAAATAAATAAAATCTTGTTTATTCGTGTAACATTGATACAAATCCCTAATTTGTTTTTTATGACATTTTTGTGTACCTATTTTTTTGTTGTATAATTTGAATTTTACAACTCATTGGTGTTTTAACTGTAATGCTGTATTTTTTTATACACAAATAAATAAATAATCCTTGTCTCATCAGCCAACCTGAACAGCATCAACGAAGATCTGAAGCTGACTGAGCTAAATTACCCACAAACGTTCCCGTGTACAAACATAACAGTGTTAATAAAAAAAAACTAAACACTTTCCAGCGGAAGAGTACTCAATTGTCATCAATCTCCTACGTCATTAGAAGGTATTTTGTTTTTTACGGTAATATTTGACGTCGTTGAAAGCAGGTGGCCAGAGACACGGATGAAGGGGCTCCCGCGGCTCCTGATACTTCAATGTTTTATTTTGTAAACAGCCAAAGGGGTCATGGTTCTTACATCCTCAACTTTAAATTTCTGATTTAGAATTGTTATTAAATAAACTAACTAGTAAAGAATTTATGCACTCGTAGTTTCATCCCAGCCTATGTACGTCCCAATGCTGGACACAGGCCTCCTCTCAGAATGAGAGGGCTTGGGCCGTAGTTCCCACGCGGGCCCAGTGCGGATTGGGAACTTCACACACACCAATGAATTGCTTCACAGGTATGTGCAGGTTTTCTTACGATGATTTCCGATAGCGTAAAGCTCGTGGTAAATTTCAAAAAATGTAATTACGCATGTGAATTTTGAAAAACTGAGAGGGTCGAGCCGGGGTTTGAACCCACGATCCTCTGCTTGAGAGGCTATAGGTCAAACCACTCCGCCACCACGGCTTCTCGTAAAGTTTACATCTAAGTAAATTGTGAAAGTTAATCTTTATAAGACGGGATAAGATAGGGCTTGGGCCATAGTTCCCGCGCAGTCCCAGTGCGGATTGGGAACTTGGGCGCGGAACCCTAAAAAGAAAAAGTATCATTAATACCAACAAAACGAAATTGAAGTAAATAACTGCCTGTTGAAACCATAATTACCATCAGAATAAGATAATGTTTTATACGAATGTAAAACACAGTAATTAGGGCAAAAGGATATAAAAGGAGAAACAACTCCATTTGGCATTTCACAAAAACTTTAAAGTTGCCACAGATAAAGTCAGCGTGGTCACTTTTATGTGACAATTAATTTTTGAGGAACAAAATAAGGGTTAAAAATAACCTTTTTGGAAAATAGATATGTATACCTGCCTAGTTACGGAAATGGAGCAATTGAAACGACTGGACTCGATTAGAAGCTTGTTAAATACGAATCGAATCGAACGAAATCGAATGAAAGTCTCGTGTGTGCGCATAATACACAGTAAATACAACATCACTTTTGCGACATAATTTTCAGACCTGAAAATTAACTTCTGATTTCGTAAGCCAACTGAGATTATAAAGAAATTAAATACAAGATGAACAGGCTTTAGGGGTCAACCACGACACACATTTTATATTATTAATATCATTTAGCCACTGTGTTTAGCCAGTGGCTCGACAGAGTAACGCCCCGACAACTACAAAATACATTTTGTCTATTAATTCCGTTTGTAATCAGGTACGCAGCAAGCGTCTCAACCGCGCAATGAAAACAGAAAACACTCATTTGACTGCGGACCACGCGTAGTCATGCTCGGGCCGAAATAAACAGCAAACCCGCTCGTCAGTTTGCCAGCAAGAAATAGTCTTGCGTGGCCAAGCGACTACGCTGTTCAAAGCTGCGGCAAAATGCAAGTTTTTCCTTAATTTCTGTCTTAAACATAGTAATTTATTGGCAATTTATTGCTTGTAATTACTACTGCTGTGCAGGTATATTATTGTATGGCGTCGGGTTTCTGCGTAAAATGAAAAAAAAAATAAGCTGATGCTAAAAGCAAAGGCGCGAAGGCCTACTCGAACTCGAAACTTTAAAGCACGCATTTATTGTATTGACATGATTTTTATCAAGTAAACTAATTATACACCTTCTTCTTCACCAAAAATCTTTAGATTTACGCCTGTTTCCCTTATAGTCGGAGGGAAACCGCTGTATAAGTACATATTTCTGAGGCAAACTATAAACAATAATAAAAAAATAATGTATGTATGTAAACTCTTTATTAAACAAAATAAGTAACAAACACAATTGACAGACATTGACAATTGACAGAAAAGTTTCAGTGAAATACAATATCGCATTTATCAGCTTACTGTACTTTTTATTAAATAAATTATTATTTAATATTCCCCTGCGTATGTGTAACAAATCTCGATGGGATGTTCAATTAAACTAACTCAACCATCTCTACTGAAAAATTACTGATTCATTTTAGATCACTATGGGGCTGTTTCACCATCCATTGATTAGTGTTAACTGATGGTTAAATGTGATGCCGTCTCCGTCTATTCGAACAAAACAAATAGAGACGGCATCACATATAACCGTCGGTTAACACTAATAAATGTATGGTGAAACAGCCCCTATATCTATTAGTTTAACCAGCTAAATACTGCACAATTACTTATTACACTGCCGTGTGGAAAGCCAGGGGAAGCCATCACACTATTTACCCAAGATAGTCGTCATGATAAGGTTCGCTACTGACCCTCGTCTGACGACCACGAACACTCTGTCAATAGCGTAGCGACTTAGAAGTAAGTAATCAGTAATCAGTAATCAGTCATTTATTTGCTCAAAATGGTATGTACAGATAGTTGTTACAGATTTATGGAGCTATTACATGTTTTGTCGCAAAGACATGCAATTATAAAACTAGTGTAGTGTATCGCATGCACTAGTTGCTTATAATATATTAAACCATGTCATTCAAATATTCTTGAATCGAAGAATAGGCTGTAATGCTGTTTATTTTCAAAATTGCCATAGGTAATTTGTTAAACTATCCTGGGTGCCATTCCGTATATGTACTTTTAGAAAGAAAAGCTGCTATTTTACATGATTTACACTTAATTTAACTTAAAGAGCTAAACAAAGATTAAAGACTGACCAGGATATAAAAAAAAAAATATTCTAATCTCGGACTTTTTCTATGAAAAATACATTGTGAATTATTTTCCTTCCAAGGGCAACGGTATGTAATCTTCGGCATTATAACGCACAAAAACACAAAATAATACTTTAAAATACCACGCGCAAACAACGTTAAACGTTGACAACAATAGACAGATGACATTTGAATTTAGTGTTACCAGTGCAAGAAATTAGTTCTATTGGTTTTCCGCAATATGGCGAGGTATTTTATAATTCTGATCAACCTTTAAACAACTTCATTCTCAGTATCATGCATCCCTACGGACGTAACTCTCAGATTCCGCTATATAACTGCTCACCCCTGCATCACACGCGCTTGTAAAATGAAATGGATCGTAAAACAACCCCTACGTAACTCAGGACTTATGTCCGAACTTATGCGTTAGCCATCAATGCTTTATTTCCTAGGGAGGCAAGGTATACATTATTGACTTACGAGCGAAACAGTAGACACTGTCTCATATAGGTATAGGTACGCACAGTAGGTCCGCGAGAAAATTTAAACATAGGAAAATCGAGGCACGTTTAGTGTTTAGAATGTTTTAAAATTTCGCAATTCCCTATCGTAAACACATCGTTACACAAATGTATTTTGGGATTCATTCCCGAACACTTTATTTACTTATATAGCTAAAATTACCCGGACGTTTCAACATAATGAACATAACACTACTCACTTCGCTCGTCGTCGTACCTAATTTTGCGGAACATAAATACTGTCAATAAAAGTGACCTATTGCGTTACCGAAATATCTGTGATGTTCCATCTAATTAAGTCGTTATCTAAGTTAGTTCTGTATCTGGGTGGAACAAACCGCAAAAATGACTAATTAATTATTTAGCTTTCTACAAGTACAATTTTCCTGCAAGATTACAAGCTTTTATATAACTTGCCTGGAAGTGGGTTTAATCTGACTTTCAAGATGGATTTGTATCTTGTAGGTATTTAACGTACTTCCAGTGATCGGAAGTTGGATGACAACACAAAAAGTACCTACTGTCTTCAACACACACACACACACACACACACACACACACACACACACACACCCAAATGGGCAGAGCACACGAAACGTTACCGCTTCGGAGCCACTTTTAGCAATTTTTGGTTTTAAGTTTGTACAAAACAAACGGTACAAAAGTGACAGGTTGCTAGCCTGTTGCCTACGGTATACCTTAACCTATACTATATCCTCAGTCGCCACTTACGCCACCCACGGAAGAAATGGAGAGGTGTATTTCTAACCCGACACCACACGGGTCTTCAAAACAGCTAATTTTTAATTAAAAAAAAAATTTAATAATATGTAACGAAAGTTTGACGTTTGTTTTTGTACCTCACACGTAATTACGATTGAATCAAACATTCAAACGATCAATAATCAAGACCAGTTTCCGTGCGGAAACGTCACTTTTTATGACAAGTTATCTTTGAAATGTTATGATTAAGAGATTAAAAGCGTATAATTAGTTGTAAAGCATTCGGGATGGGAAAGCTGACCCAGAGCGGGGCTTGAATATATGATTAACGTGGAATTTTAATCACTTATTTAACTGTAAATAAGTGAGTGTATGTTTCTCTGCGGGATAGAATCAGAAATGATGATATCCGCAGTAGAACTAAGGTTACCGACATAGCCCGAAGAATTGCAAAACTGAAGTGGCAATGGGCGGGGCACATTGCTCGCAGGACTGATGGCCGATGGGTCAAAAGGTTCTCGAATGGCGTCCGCGGACCGGGAGACGAGCTGTCGGTAGGCCTCCAACAAGATGGAGCGACGACCTGGTTAAGATCGCGGGATCGGACCCTCTGCTTGATAGGTCATAAGTTCAACCAGTGAACTAACCTAGCTTAATTCAAATAACTTCATTTCAATTTTGTTAAATTATTCTAAGAAGGAAACCGCTTCAAGTAACAAAAACAATTTTCTTGTTAAAATTAAGTATTTTCAAAAACAAAAGCCTTATTTCTGAGACTTTAAGTCTTCAGATAGGATTTGGTTATTAAACACGATGCTTCGTAATGGGCGCCGTCCCCTCAATTGCCTTACGACCATCTGCATCTTGAAGATTAACTTCGCCTTTGTCGTTCAATGTTTTAACATTTTTGACATTACGATACGATTCTGTGGGTAGATAACCTGCCAACAATTACGTATTTATTTATTTCATTGTAAAGTCATGTACATATTTTTGAAAGGTGTTACATTAGGTATTATTATTAGTTAATCCATGACGCCCTGCAAGGGCACACAATAGTTATAATTATGAAGTTAATGATATTAAATCAATTATTAACAATGTCAAAATTTATAGTGATAATGTTAATATTAAATTTCTATTCTTGCGTTATAGGTTTTATTGTAATTTCTACACATAACAAAAAATATATAAAAAAATAATTAAAGAAATAATGGTTTATGGGTTGTAAAACTAAGCTTTGTTTTAAAATCTCTATCGCAGGGCGCACCACAAAAGACTTGGTTTGTGAATTGCATGTATTGTATACCTTAGAATGTATATGCATAGAAGCACGGAAGAATAAAATTAATTGTTTTTATTCTTCCGTGTATAGAAGGGTTTTGATCTTCTTTTAAAATATGTCGTTTTGAGATATTTTTTCACTAACAACAAAATGTAATGTTACAGTAGGTAATTTCTTTTTAAGCGTTCAAATACCTGCGATGTGCAAACTTCAAAAAATTGTGTTTTTTTATCCTTTCAATACGTTTACTTTGGCAAAATAATAAATTATAAATAAGCTGGAGGTCTAATAAAACCAAAAAATATGGCTAAAAGTATGTGAGACAAACGTCTGGATCATAATATCGCATTATTTTAATAAAATATGTGTTTACTTGTTTTATTATGATAATGCTTAATTTTAAGAACAAATAATCTACCTACCTAGTATAATATAGTATATTACTGTAGTATATCGCCGTGCTTTAACAGGGTAAATGTTGAACTACTTAACATACTTTTTAAGATCTTCATCACAACATTTAACGCAATTAAGAGTTTGAATTTATCAGTAATAACAATGTGGTCAGAAACTCCTGCATTTTCATTTAAGGACTTCGTGATATTTTCTTGTGGCTCAAATAATAACAAATAACATATCTTTGTGCAACATCGATGCTCAACTAGACGTAAAATCGCAACAATTTATAACTCAGACGAGGTAAAGAAGCTCATTTTTTACAAGAGACTTAGGATCATAAAATGCGCCTCGAACTATGAGGAGGGCGTCGGTATCCAATTTATTTTTTCCCCACACGGTGCAGGCTGTTGCAGTAAAGTTGAAATCGTAAAATTACGATGTCTGCCCCCTAACCCTTACTACGGAGTTGGAAGGGCGCGAATTATAGTCAATAAAAGAATGTCGTAAAGAAATGCGTGAATAATTAAGTGGTGAAATGGCTGCTTGAATCAGGCTGGGTTGGATTTTCTTTAAAGTCGAATAACTTTTTTTGATAAATGTACTTTGAACATCGCTCAAACACAATTAGGAAATCCCCGCAACCCGAAACCGAGGCAACTGGAGGTCTATGGGGGAGGCCTTTGTCCAACAGTGGACGTCCTATGGCTGATATGATGATGATAAATTAGGAAATCTTGAAAAAAAACAGTTTTGTTCAGTCAAATTTGATGATATTTCATTTTATGATAAATTAATTTCATGATATTAATTAGTTTTAATTTTATTGAGGTACGTACAGTTGAGTTCATAAACTTGTGAGCGAAAATTTAATCAAAAATATCTGAACACGCTTACATAGCTACGTCGTTAATACGTAATAGAGTCGTGTTCATAATTATATTTTTGGTAAAATTTTTGCTTACAGGTTTATAAACTCGACTGTACTAAAAAACGTCAATGTAGGGTCAAAATCAAAATCAAAATATCTTATCAATTCAGACTATCAATGAATCTACCACCAGTTTGGAAAAGTCAGACTAGAAACTCAACAAGGTATTTTTTTTTTCAAAACAAATCTACAATACCTATTATTTGGTTATTTGACCATAATAATATAAAAAAATTAGTAGCTAGCGGAAAAAGGGATAAGTGGACATTACTTCACCGTCCACTATTTTATTAAATGATGATGATGAATATTATAAGTAAGCGAATCCCGTAGGGCTTTTGAAGATCTCACCGTCTATACCGAATATCCTTAGTAGGGGAATTCCTACAATAATTTAGTAAGGATAATAAAGGTCCATTTTTCACTAGCCCGAATCGGACACGGTGGGTTTTTTGCTGCATTTCTATGCTTCAATGAGGGTCCACAAATTACACCTTAGTTTGAAACACGAAATGTTGGTCTGCATGAAAGTTTTATGGACGATTGTTCTGGAAAGTTTAAGAGTAACCGAACGCAGGATACGTGAGATAATGACGATGTTTCTGGGTGGTTTATATATAATTTATATGTTATATATAAAAGAAACAGCAGTAACTGTAATACTGACGTCCCAGCCAAATGATTTGGATATGGTAAGTTTTTGTTAAAAATGTTTTTTTTTTCACCATGGAACCTTTTCAAAAGAATAGTCATTAGGATTTTTCTTGTTCATTAATGCGATGTCACTATGACGTTTACTGTGAAATGGTTCCATGGTGGCTCATGAATCATAGTCCTTGACCGTACTTGCATGTTATCCAAACAACATTTCCGTACCATGTGCCATTGCCATTAAATTATGGAGGAGCTCCGTCCTGCGGAGACAATCCTGCCCGGACCACTGGAATGGCACTTCCATCGTCATAAGTAGAATGATCAAGTTAGATTTACATAAGCATGCCAAACTGCAAGTCAATTCGACCACTGGAAGAGCGTCAAATTTAACGTAGGTATTATATAAGATTTATATTATAAAAACATACATTGCAAGTTAAAAAAAGCTTTTAAAAAAGCAGAGCCTAATTTTGTGTCCCAGTAATATTATAAATGCGAAAGTTTGTAAGTTTGTTTATTACCTCTTCATGTTTAAACCGCTGAACTGATTTGAATAAAATTCGGTACATATACAGATAGTATGAGTCCCGGGGAAAGACAGAATAGTTTTCATAGTTTTTAGTAGTTAGAAAATTTCATAGTTAAACGAATTTCATGCGGACGGACTCGCGAGCAACAGCTAGTAAGAATTCATTGCAAAATTTGCACACAGTGATAAATGACAACACATCTCAAGATAAAACTGTCTCCGAATCACCATAACGTTAAGTTTTTGGCTCATTAAACCTGCTTTCTTTCCCCAAATGTTAATGCAATTAATCGCAAAACGTTTATAGTGTATCAAATTTATCGTAACCAGGACATTGGTGAAATCAAAACCTGTTTTAGCCAATTAGTGTAATTAAAAATGCACCAATTAATGTCTGGGTTTAATTACAAATTGTCGATAAAACGTTAATTATGTGTGTACAGTAAAGATAAAGGTGATCGGAAAAAGTTCGGTCACGAACTTAAATTTTTTGAACAAATATTTTTCCAACGAATACACTATTATTAACTTTATAATGTGTTCACAGTATAACCAAAATGTTAATGTCACTCAGGACTCTTTTCCTGAAGATTGAAATGAGAAAGAAAAAGACCGATCGTTTAATTCGTATCCTGAAAGATACCAGAATAGTTTAAGTGTAACTATAAGTAAGTGTGTATAGTAATGCCACTTCTAGATCAATTTAAAATCTTAATTTCTTTCGCTTTTCTTTTCACTGTTATGTCAATGTAGTTTTATTGACGTTTCTGTAGTAAATAAAAAACAATACTTTTTCCAGTATTAACAAAATTGAGTATAAAATGTTACAGTACTAATTCTCTTTTGATTGTAGTTAAACTGCACTAAATCATCATCATCATCATACTCGTATATTTAAGAGCCTAGTTCTTGTCGGTGGAGTAACTGCCATTCTGTACGCCATCCTGTGTGCCAAAGCTTTGAGCTCCTGATACGACTTTACATTAACCTTCTCTTTGACTTGATCCATAAACGCACGTCTCGATCTTCCCCTGCGTCTCCTACCCTCTATTTCCCTCTTCAATTATTCTTCTTATGTAACTATCATGTCGCATCAGGTGCCCCAGCATAATTCTTCTTCTATTCTCAATCATAAATAGCACTATTGATAAATACATACGAGTAGAAACATGTTTTAAACAAGATGCATTTAACTAAAACACATTTAAATGAAATCAACGAATGAGTTCTGTTTAAAGCTGGCATCAATTTGCTTCAAGTTAAATGCTAATAGCATTAATTTACGTAACCTTTCCTTGCAAATAGAGACTATGTGGCAACCTGTCCGATTTATCTGAGCTAAACGTGAGAATTCTCTTGTAGCCTTTACTACAAATAATAAATATATTACTGTATCTAATTAAAGTATTAAATAAACGACAATATAAATCAGTTTGCAATAGATATTTCTGTTTATTTAAAAAGTAAGTAGAACCACAAAATATAACAACATCAAACTAAATCCTTATTAATATTATAAATGCGAACCGAGGTAGAACCGATATAAATGAAATTTGATGTGAAAATAGTTTGATACCATAGGAAGGACACAGGATAGTATTTTCATCTGGATAAATGCATAGTTCGTGGCAGGATAGCGATAAACAAAGTTCTCGCAGACAAAGTGGCGGACAAAAGCTAGTAAATAACTTGATAACATTATTTAAACATTATTATCCATCCGCTAAATTAAAAACAAGCTTGCTTGCTTGCTTGATGATGATGACGAAATTAAAAACAAGCTTGCTAATAAAACAGATGGGGGAGGCTATGTCCAACAGTGGACGTCCTGCGGTTGATAATGATGATGATGAATAAAACACAGTAAACAAATTTGAATACGCATTATTTTATTGGTAAAAGGCAACCAAACTCAAATGGCTAGTCACAGTTTCATAATAAGCCTAGCTTGCAATGGATAAGATTTACGATAGACACAGCTAGCGACACGAAGAATGTTCTTCACGATTCTGTACACGAGGACGGCTGATTGTTTATTTTATTGCACCTATAGTACGACTTATGTATATAATAAGCACACGGATATCTATTATGTATGGAAATGAAATTCTTATCAATCGCATGAAGCGAACATTTTCTTTAGGCTACTGGGACGGAGAGCGAGAGAAGCCTGAGTCAGGTAAGTCTTCGGCTGGACCTAACACCTCGTAGTTAGTGCACTCAACCTTTTCTATATTTATCATCATTCATATTAAATATAATGACCCGGATAACTCACGTCTTAAATCGAGTTTAGCTCGACATGTTTCGGGCTAATCCGTAGCCCTTTGTCTTCGGAGCAACGCGACTCAGCGGCTGCTGCAACACGCGCACTCATCATCATTAACGACACATTTATTTGGGCAATCCGCTTGAGTTGAGCACTCGGGGTGCCACACCAATGATAGGTAGGTACCATCAGCCAAGTAAGTAGTCTATTATTTTCAAACAAGTTCCTATCAAACGAATATGTCGCTAAAGTCGAATTTTCAAGTTGACAGATACATCATCATTGGCATTATTGTTTTTTGACATGCAAACGATTATCAACTTTAAAGTGGTGCGGTAGGTTAATAAAATCTCAGTTAGGTACTCATTATTATAAGCCATCAGTCGTCCTCGTAATCTCAACCTACCTGTATATATGTTCCATTGCTTGGCACAGGCCTACTCTCAATGAGAGGGTTTTAAGCCCTAGTTCTCACGCGGACCCAGTGCGATTTGGGAACTTTACACACAAGAGCGCAAGCCAGCAGTGGCTGACGAAGCAACAGAACTACTTTCTGCAAAAATGGCAATCTTTAATAAGGAAATCAATACAATTGGGGAAGACCTATGTCCAACAGCGGAAGTCCCACGGCTGATGTGACAATGATGATAAAATTGGGAATTTGTAGAAATGGGAATATGTAAAAAATAGGAATCTCTGCAATTAGGAACAAACCTTGAAGAATTCGTAAAAATGTGATCTATTTAGGATGAAGCAGCAATGGAACATGGAGGGTGGTTTGGTGGTGCTTTTCTTAGAAATGAAGTAAATGCTTGCAAGTTTCTTTAAGTTGTTCTATATAAATTGCAATCAAAATGCATTACACAATTCCAGTCACTTTACCGGCGTTTGTACGTTAACAACGACAATTGTACAATGAGAATACGAAACTTTTTATACGTTAACTATGACACAAGGTAGTTCAAAGTTAATGAATCTCAACGAATCTATATCAAAGTTATCGCACATTCCGGAGCTCTCACAGTGGTCCGAGCACCTAAATTTGCGGACAAAAACTACGATTCCGAACATTATGTAAACTACTTTGACAAAACCGCATTATTAACTGTTAATCGCCACCTAGTGGCACAATGGGCGCCCTTAAAAGTTATGTTATACCTCACTTTGTCGGAACCCGCGGGTTTTGTTCAAGTTTTTTGTGCACATCATCGCTCGGAGTTGACCAATGGGAGAGTGGAGATTTAAATTCTTGGTAGTTTTGATATTTTCGAAAATTCTTATATTTCTACTTAATTTACTGACGAATTTTATCTCAACATTCTTTTTCATGCTTTCCTTATGCTCATTCCTTTAAATATTTTTGTATTTTATGACAAATTTTTCTCACTTTTGTATAAATAGCTGTACCTGAATCTGATTCAAATATGTAATTTAGACGACAGTCAACAAAAAGTGCTGTTTAGATGGCATTCAACAAAAATTACATTCCGCAAAAAAAATTGTTTTAAAGTAAAAGTTTTAATAAAAACTTATCTAAAATTCTTACTTAAACTGTTAGGTACTTTATTTAAACTAAAAGTCTTGCCCATGGTGTTTATTAAGGGAATTACATTGTGGTTTTCATTGAACTTGCTTTCATAACAACTGTGCCAAATTTTATAACTCTACACCCATTAGTTGGGATTTCGGCATTTTATCCAGATTCCGTGGGAGTGTCGGGATAAATAATAGAATGTTTGTTATTACAGATGTCTAGTTATTTACATACATACCGACGAAATTTCCAATCCGTGCAGCCGGGATGAAAGACGGGATCACATTTATAATATACGTTTTCAAATATCAAGAACATTTATGCGCACGCGGCGGCATTCCGGTCACAACGAAACGTTTTTGTGCGCGGACCCACTGTGTCAAGTGAGAGGCATAATGCTTTCCACGGCGCCCTTTGTCGGATACAAGATTGGACAATAAAAAAATCAACCTGTATAAGTCCACCAGTTCGACACACTTATACAAGATAGCTGTTGCCCGTGGCTCCGTCTGCGGAGAATTTTTTATAGCTATCCCGTGGGAACGACGTTTCCGGGGTTGAAACTCTTTTATTCTACCCAAGGTCTCAAAGTAAACTATCATCGTACATTACCTGCTTTAATATCTGCAACAGCGGAACGTGCAAAAATATCTGACATGTCCTACCGGCCCTTTAGGGGCTGTTTCACCATCCATTGATTAGTGTTAACTGACGGTTAAATGTGATGCCGTCTCCGTCTATTCGAACTTAACAAATAGAGACGGCATTACATTTAACCGTCAGTTAGCACTAATCAATGGATGGTGAAACAGCCCATTAGAGTCGTATCAGATATTATGCACGCTTAGTTGTGTCAAACGAAACTGGTTCTGGTGACCAATTTTTATATGAATTGATTCTGTTGTTTAAGCGTGAAGAGGTAACAGACAGACAGAGTTACTTTATTGGGTAGGATTCAAGATCCTTTTGAATCACTACCTTTATCTTGCTAGCTAATACTCAGCCACGGTCGCTCTGCTCTTGTGTGAAGAATTATAAATAGAATAGTTTCCATTGTTGGATACAAGAAAATTGGCAGATAAAATATATAGGATTCAAGATTTGAGCCCTTTTTACGGAAAAATCATTTAGTTTTTTATTATTTTTGAATTTTCCGCTTCTCTCCTAAATTTTCGAATTCTAAGCTTCAAATTGCTTTTTCGTGGCGATAAGTAGGTTGACAAGTTGACCCTGCTGGCATTGGTCATTATATGATTAGATGTTATATTTTCACTCTCTATTCTATCGATACGTTTAAAGCTACCTTGTTCCAACTATACTTAGTAACAAGCAAAAGGTAACTTCCGGGGGTACCGAGTTTCTACCCCTAATAAATTTTAAGTATTCTATGTATTCGTGGATAGGAATAGATTGGTCAGAATAGGCTCGTTTTTAAGTATTTTTGTCGTATTACTAAAACAAATATGTACATATTTTAAAAATGTAACGTGTATAGATATGCGTTAGAAAGGAAACATTTATTTTTCTATTATTCAAAAGCTCGTGACCTGCCGCGCAACATTTACGTCGTAATAAGGGTTTATTTTGTTTTTTAAGAGATGACTTTGGATTTTATTCTGTAGAACGAACTACGAGTACAAATACTTAAACCTGTTTCTACAGTATATGCTTTGTAAAGTAAATCCTCAAATATCTTATCTCCAAAAAACCAATCATAATTTGATTGCTTATAGTAGCGACATCTCTTGTCTGGGTGAGCGGTTGGTTCCGAAAGAGTGTGACGTCTGTCGACGCCACATAGATGTCGCTATTGCTGCTGCTTAAGTAGAAATAAGCAACCTGAGATATGTATGCATAGGAAAAATTCGTGTCTAGATTCCTGTCCAGCAGTGGTGTAGGGGTTATAGGACGCAGCACGGAATGCTGAGGACCTGGGTTCGATTCCCAGTGCTGGTCTCTTTTTCTGGTTTTTCTGTGCATCCATGTCTCAGTTTGTATTTTCGATATGGTTTCACGGGATACCCGTAAAATTAACAAATTTGAAGTTGAAATAAAAAATACAAAAAGACTCCAAAAAACCAATCATAATCTTACTTGAGTTTCAAAACTAAATCTTTATTAACAGTGATACAGCAAGGGATTAAATGAATACAATAAATGCGCTAGAAGCTCGGCGTGCTCTTAAACTTAATCAAGACTGTTAATATAACGGCCCTTTTAACATCTTGCAATACCCATAACAACCTACTCAAGTTTGCCTTTGCCATTCCGAAGTTCACATATTGGTTGTACAAACTAAGCCCTAGTTATGGGGGCCATAAAAGTATAAATGTGTCTAATGCAGACCCATTCTTAGGGGTCAAATAACTTCTGAAGCGAAAAAAGAGGTGCAAATGGAGACCACCAGAAGGTCACTTAGCATGTGCTGTCAATTGACACATCCCTTTAGTATCACAATGGAATTCTTTATAATATTTACTTCAATGTTCGAGTCTTTTGAATGCTTTGAATTATGTTATGACGGGTATGTGGTAAAGGTAGCTTTAAGAATATGATATTTCACAAGTCCTTCAAGATATGGTTAGCAGTTAAATAAATGTGTTATAATTATCAGAATAAGTTTATGTTAGTACAAAAATAAAACGAGTTTTTTTTTCCGACAGCATCATGTGCCGACCGACTGTACTTGCATTGTAATTTCAACTCAACAGGACCAGTGCAAGTGGACTTAAATTCGGCATTCGAGACTTAACCAACACTATATAACATAACTAACACGGCATTAAATATTAGCTTATAAAAACAAGAAAGCAAATGTGGTGTAGTTTCCTTCATTTTGATAACTAAAACTCGTTAGTTACTTGAAGTATACAAACAGAACGGAGAAAGTCATTCAACGAAAAGGAAAATAAAAGGTCCTACACATACCTTTCGTGTATACTATACTCTTTGGAAAAACTCTTTTTTAGCATAAGCCTTTAATGGTCACGCCATTATTTCATCTATTTACTGTACCTCGTTTCAAGTCACTTTGTTGCCCCACACACGAAATATTGACACAGTTGTATCAGTTGTCAACCTTTCGGCAATTCTGAGCTCAAATCAACAAAATGCTGTTGAAACACCGACCGAAGAATTGACCGTATAGAATTGACCGTTTGTTGACAATTTAATTTCATTCACACATGTAGCATGAGTAAAAGATCAGTAAAACAATGGATACTGTTACCAACAGCACAATCAACCCGAACGCCGTGTGATCGTAACCGATGCACTGGTATCGAAACCCGATCATGTTTATGAGAACGTACCAGTTAATACATAATACTGCTCTGTATAGAACACATACTGACATAGCCAAACGATTTAGCTCGTTGAAGTGCATAGGTAGACCATACGGTCCTAGCATGGAGAACAAGTGACTGTTGGGGCGGAAAAGTTCTCGAATGAGACCGCGGAGTGGCAAGCGCAGCGTAAGACTTCCACCAACGAGATTGACGGATAACCTGGTCAAAGCCGCGAGTTCACAGTGGATGCAGGTCGCATCCAATAGAAATAACTGTAGGTGTATGGGGGAGGCCTGTTCCAACAGTGGACGTCCTAAGGCTGATATAATTATGATGATGATTGAATAGTAAATATATGCCCCTCGTCGTTAATCAAATGATTTCTCCTGGTTAGGAAATTGTCCCAGTTTGAAAATCTTTTTAGTCAGTAGGAAACAGATAGAAGTCGTAGAGCCTCATAATGTAAAATGACATGAAATGGGTTTCGTAATTTAAAAAAAAGTATAAATCCTTGATCCTATACATAGCTGGACTCGGAAACGTATAAATAGGTAGGGTAGGTACAGAAAAGTAGTGCAGTTTGAGTAGTGCAATTTATCGGTCGGATTTATAGCATATTAGGTATTTTCTTGATTTTGACTAGAAAAAAAATATTATCATTCATGATATCAAGGTTACCTATTTAATTGTCTTTTTTGTCTAATAAAAGATATGTTTGGCCCGTTTTTACATAATAATATACTCCATCCATCCCAGCCTATATACGTCCCACTGCTGGGCACAGGCCTCCTCTCAGAACAAGAGGGCTTGGGCCATAGTTCCCACGCGGGCCCAGTGCGGATTGGGAACTTCACACGCACCATAATAATATACTAATATACTCATATAGGAGCTGTGCTGTGGTGGCCTAGTGGTTTGACCTATCGCCTCTCAAGCAGAGGGTCGTGGGTTCAAACCCCGGCTCGCACCTCTGAGTTTTTCGAAATTCATGTGCGGAATTACATTTGAAATTTACCACGAGCTTTGCGGTGAAGGAAAACATCGTGAGGAAACCTGCACAAACCTGCGAAGCAATTCAATGGTGCGTGTGAAGTTCCCAATCCGCACTGGGCCCGCGTGGGAACTACGGCCTAAGCCCTCTTGTTCTGAGGGGAGGCCTGTGCCCAGCAGTGGGACGCATATAGGCTGGGATGATGATGATGATACTCATATAATAATCTCTATATATATAATATAATAATATACTCATTAAGCTTTAATTGTTACGATCGACATTCCTCTATTTATAACAACCTTAAACTACCGGTACTTTCAGCGATAACCACATTCGTAATGAGCCCAAGGTAATTGAAAAGACAACGCAACAATAATAAAACAGGGTATCCCGTTTCGTTTTAACATTTCTCCAATAATTACTAATAATTAATAGATAACATTAAACAATTTCAATTTCTAACACAATGTCAAGATTTCTACAACTTGCGTCAAAATAGCAGGCACATTCTACATTGCACTTAAAAAACATGAGACAAAAGGTTAGAAATGAAAATATTCTTCTAACATAGCGTGTTTTCGCCTTGTATCGTTAAATAAATTTAATGTAAAATTAACACTTGAGCACATTATGAGTGCTTTAAACGAAACTGGGCAGAGGTATTCGCATCTCATTGTAAATGCTAAGTCATAAATATTTACTTGTGATGTATGTAACTAATGAATTTCTAGTTAAAGACTATCAGCCTTATTCATAAAAAGTTAGAGCCTCCTTGAAGGCTCCTTGAAGGCCCGATGCTAAAAAACATGATTCATAAACGTCTGCTAGCGCTAATCAGTCGATCAAGGCTCTGCTAAAGTTAGAGGACCGTAGACCCTCCTTTATCTCTCTGCTAAGTCACAAAATGGCCGCCACAAGTTTGAACAGCTGACTTTGACTAGAGCAAAAACCATAGTACCGAAGATATTTATAGTGAAGCAGGGCTATGCAGATTAAAAAAAAAACAGGAAATTATTTTCAGGAATTTGTATTTAAAAATCCTCTAAATTAGCAACAATAAATTAACAATAAATATGAAAAAAAAATAAGGATGATTAACATAATTATGGCTTTTTGCACAACATAAACATGCGGATCGGAAATGGCGAAAACAAACATCTCGCTTTTTATTTTTTTCCTGGTAATTTGCTGTCACTGCTGTCAATTTTTTTTTTTTAATTATCGATTAGGCCATTTTTTGTCTTTGATTTGTCAAGGTGGCCAACATAACGCGTCTAATCCGTCTATCAGCAGCTCAACAACTAGCAGACTGCTAGCAAGCGTTTATGAATCATACTTCTTGACAACCGTCTAACAAGCTTAATCAGTCTGCTAAGTAACAGACCGATCAAACCTCAATTAAGGATTTTTTATGAATAAGGCTGTATGAAAGTAGGGAACTGATACGCGATACGAGTTATTACAGGTACCAAAAGACAGCTTTATAAAAAATTATATAGACAGTTGGGTTCCTTTCGCCAATATCTGCTTTTAGCGAGTTTCAGGCTTGTGATGTAAGCTTCTTAATTTTATTAGGCCGAAGACTAGGTAATCAGGCTGTTGTCAAATTGGTAAAAACTTTGGTGGCGCGACAATACGACCTGATTCTTTCTGGGAGTTTGATAAATAACCCTGCTTCGGGCAGTCGGGTAAAAACGAATCTTATTCTTTTGATAGAATATTATTCCCAAATGTTTCATTTGCCAAACTGTTTTATTTACCAACACTCATTTTTTTCGAAACCAAAACAAAATCTCAGTGTATTTTCTCATGGTGTTGTAGAACCAAGACGAGGTGTATTTTAAGAAAGTTCCGAGAAAAAATATGGTTTCAAAGAAAATCGTGAGTTGGGAAATTAAATAATTGGAAATAATATTTCGCCAAAAAGACAGAAACCTAAAAATAAACATTAAAATTAGACCATATCTACGAGTACCTAAACATTACAACTGAGTAATCCCGAAGGTAACCAATAATCATAACCCTAACCATAACCCCTTCTCACCCCTTTAACAGCAATTACTCTACGGACAATACAGACCACAATACCGATATCATAACACTTTGTATTCACCATCAAATCATATCGTTGTCGGCGGCCATCAAGCTGTCTACAGTTGCCATGCGTGCGAAAATTTGAGGACATGTCCGCAACCTTATACTGGAATAGAAATGTTTTTCACTAGCCGAACGTACGACATTTCATTCTCTAGAGTAGTTAAGATTGTGCCTTCTGATTTTGAGATCATTCTACTATATCGTTTGAGGCTGATGCGTTTCCACCAAAGATGTGCGAGGGTGTGTTGCGAGGAATGTATTTTTCATGAACCAATAGTGTGTATAAGTATTTTGGATGGCGAACAATTTTTTGATTTGCATCCTCTTTGCTGTCGGTGGCTGATTGGCGCAAGTCCTTTGCCTCGCGCCTTCGATCGTAGAAAAGGCGGCAGTCAGCGTGAAAAAAAAACATTCGCAGACATATATTGGTGCGGTTGTGCTCGGTTTTGTAAAATAAATATTAATTGTGATTAACGACATTGTAAATAGTTTAGTGTGTAAAAGTAACAAACTTAATACGCCTTAAAACTAGCTAGTGAAGTGGCGGTGCGGACTATTGCGGCTTTACGGACTTTAGTTTAGACTTTTAGCGTCATACATCGAAGTCGGCTTCATTGAGGTACGTTTTTCACGAATTGTTCTCTAGACATAATGCTGTACAGAAGAGCAAATAAGCCACGGCCTTGGTAATAGTCACCATTCGAAGGTTTAATTACCAAATAGAAAAGCTTCATTTACCTATCCTCACACAGCACTTCTCTGGTGGAAACAGCTCATCGGAGCGAGGCGAGGTAAATGAAACGTTCCTATTGGTTCATAAAAACACATTTCTCTCAATCTCTGGTGGAAACGGAGCCTTAATTGGGTTCAAGCAACTGACAGATGCAGGTGGCAAGTTGTGGGTAATTTTTTCAACAGCAAACATCTTCCGGCTGATGATGATGATGAAATGGTGACCATCATTTTCATAAATGAATGGAGTTAGTCCTCTAAAAATCCTATGCGTATTATACATGTTCAGAGGGAAAATCCCTTGCTCCAAGGTCTGAGGTCTTGTCCTGAAGATTGTTTCAATGTCCTGGTAACCCTATTCGTACCTGGACGAGGGGTCAGAGTCCCTTTAATGCTGAGGTCGCGGTACAATGATGGTAATGCACAATTTCACGGGCCACCCCGGCCTGTGGGCTGCGGCAACCGCTGAAGCGATTAATGTTACACGTAATACGAGTTAGAAGATAGTTATAGTCAGCCGACAGTTGATAAAAAAAGAAAAAACAGGATTTCTTAAATTATTACTCCAAGCCATAAGCTTATCCATAAATGATGATGATTCAGAAAAAAATAAGCACATCCAAACTACACACTCGAAGCAAAATCCAGAACGAAACAGTAATAAAGAGCACGAGGATGAACTCTGGTTTAGTATGAAACGCGTCAGCATAGTAAGTGGTGGTAATAGTAAGGTTTGTGTCATTTGCGTGTTTTCTTACAGTGTGGAGATGGAGAAATTGCATGAATACTTACTTATTTGTTGCATAGAAGTTAGCTTGTGTAAAGTCGCGGGTGAGCAAAATGGATTATTCGACGCTCATGCCATTATTGTTTCTTCCTAGTCGCGATTCTGCACAATATGGATTCCACACATTTGCTTTTGATCACATTCCTTATTCTTCGCAGTCATTAGTTTTATACAATCCGGTTTCTTCCTAGTCGCGATTCTGCACAATATGGATTCCACACAGTTGCTTTTGATCACATTCCTTATTCTTCGCAGTCAGTAGTTTTATACAATCCGGTTTCTTCCTAGTCGCGATTCTGCACAATATGAATTCCACACAACTGAATTTAATCACGTCATGCGTTATACTTCACGATTCTGTAATTTTTTTTTTTTAAATCTCATACATAACCGGGAATCGAACCCGGACAAAATTGGGGCGGAGAAAAAAAATTTTTTTTTTTTTAATTTCAATCGTCCCTGTTTATTATTATTATTTTATTTAGGCTGCTGCTGCCTTCGGGAAGCTTCGTCTCAAGGTGTTCCGTTCACATAACTTAAAGCTCGCGACCATGATAATTTTTACCGCGGGAAAAGCGACTCACGCAGTCTGTTTTTTTTATTTTATTTATAAACGCGACTAGGAAGAAACAAGATATTATAGAAAATAGATAGAATAAAAGATAAAGATAGTATCGTGAAGTATAACGCATGTGAGCAAATTAAGTTGTGTGGAATTCATATTGTGCAGAATCGCGACTAGGAAGAAACCGGATTGTATAAAACTACTGACTGCGAAGAATAAGGAATGTGATCAAAAGCAACTGTGTGGAATCCATATTGTGCAGAATCGCGACTAGGAAGAAACCGGATTGTATAAAACTAATGACTGCGAAGAATAAGGAATGTGATCAAAAGCAAATGTGTGGAATCCATATTGTGCAGAATCGCGACTAGGAAGAAACAATAATGGCATGAGCGTCGAATAATCCAGCAAAATAATTGTTTATAAGGTTCATTGATAATATAAAACTCCGCAAAAGTAACGCCTGATTCAATAGATTATTTAAAAAATGGTCTATTGACCTTTACTTAGAAACCAAGAGTAACTTTGAAAAAAAAGGAGAAAAAAAATACGGTTCCAAAAGTACACCACCACCAAACAGAAGAAAACAAAAAAATACCTACGCTTAATATAATTGTACATCGTAATGGTGGTGATAGCAATTGTCACCAAAAAAGCTGTGTGTTGCTGCGAGATGAATTTTTGGAATAGTTCTTGGTTTTGTGACTTGTGCCGGTTCCTGACGTATGCATCGTCACGAAGCCCCGCTACTATGACATAAGTATGTGTTTCAAATGGCCCTAACGAAACTGCAGACGCCTCGAGGAGGCACATGTTTAGTGGCTGTTTGTACACAAACTATGAACATGGATCGTCCATCATCATCATCATATCAGCTTTAGAACGACCACTGTTGACCTCCAGTTGCTTCGGTTGGAAGCGGCTCGCATCCACCGTGAACTCGCGACTTAAGCCAGGTCATCCGTCCATGAACATGGCTGTCTAATTTATATATATATATTTTTATTCGACTGGATGGCAAACGAGCAAGTGGGTCTCCTGATGGTAAGAGATCACCACCGCCCATAGACACCTGCAACACCAGGGGATTGCAGATGCGTTGCCAACCTAGAGGCCTAAGATGGGATACCTCAAGTGCCAGTAATTTCAACGGCTGTCTTACTCGCCATGCCGAAATACAACAGTGCAAGCACTGCTGCTTCACGGCAGGATTAACGAGCAAGATGGTGGTAGCAATCCGGGCGGACCTTGGAAAGTCCTGCCACCTGCAAAATTATGGAATAAACAAAAACAAACATAACAAAACTTAAACTATAAGTAGAAAATTTGGCCTAGATCGCCGTCAATGGGCAAGGTGCCCAGAAGGCTGGCCGTATTTCCTCGCTGTATAGCGATACTTATTCGCTGGATATTGATATTGAAAATGTCTTCTCTTCATTTCATCTTCCAATCAATTTTTCATCTTTTAATCAATGTTTGTTGGAAACGATGACTTATGGCTCTGAAACGTGATCGCTTATTATGACTTCATGCCAAATTTCAGCTTTCTAGTACCCACTAATAAAGCTGTCGTAGCCTAGAGGCTTGACCTATGGCGGCCTCTCAAGCAGATGATCATCTTAAAAGAAGCAAACTTCTGGTGAAGCTGTTACTTCTCTTAGTATTTTTTATAAATACTAGTCATATCGAAGACGAGACGGTAACAATACTCAGCTAAATAAATAAATACCACGGTACACTTGATACCTTGACCCATTGACCCCTAAATGAATAAATAAAATTAAATACCCAAGACTCGAGGACAAACATTCGTATTTTTTAATGCAAATATCTGCCCCGACGGGGACAGAACCCGGGGCATCAAGCTTCATAATCAGGTTTTCCAACCACTGAGCTATAACCATCGTACCGTAACTAACCATCGTAATAACATACCGGGTGTGGCCTGTAATACGAGCTAATAATATAAAACATAGATCTTACCTACTTGTAAAACTGAACAACATTAGTTCAGCTACTTTTAAAAATAATGGAGTCTAGATTTTACTTCTTTCATACAAATTAAATACTGCTATCAATGTACGCCATCCTCAACACAACTGACTTCGTCTAGCATTTTGCTTTGCATTGCTTCTTCGAATAAACTTTAAAGTGTAATAAAAATTAAAAAACTAATTATTTTTAAAAGTCGTTTTTCATTTTCACGAGTATGATCTATGTTTTAATTATTTGCTCATAATACAGGCCACACCCGTATTTTGTTTGTATTTATAACAGCGGCAAGATGACCCGTTAAAGAGAAAGCAGGGCATTTCTATCTACCGTTGTACCCTAAGTTTATCTCTCCCGATTTCAACAAAATTTGGGAGGTAGACTCAGACCATGATTCCGAGCTGAAAAAGAGGGTCTCCAGTAGACTACCTTCCAAATTTTGTTGAAATCGGAGAGATAAACTCAGGGTACAACGGTAGATAGCAATGCCCATCAACGTTTAATAGGTCAACGTTTACTTCATGAATTCATTTATTCTTACACAACCAAAACTCAAATGGGCTCGTTTATATTCCCACAACGGAAAGTAAAATTGATTATTCTACTTAAAAAGTAAAAGCAACTATTCCCTTATCCCACGGACCCTATGATTTATTCTAATTTTTTTTAAATGACGCTTTTATCAGTTTACACATTACCCGTCTGTATGACAAAACACACAATAGTAAAACTACCAGCTTAACTTAACCTATGCATCAGTGTTAAACAAAGGACTGCAAGGGTCTGCCGTTATTGGTAGTCGTTTAAAAACGTCTACACCTTTTACAAACACATCAACACAACTCGAATTGTTTGACGTATTCGACAAATGTTTGACCAACATTTTTTTTTCCTTGATTGTCCGTTGAAATAGTAACCTTAGACGTTTAAAGATGCGACATATAATGAAATAGCTTGGTTTGTTTTGGTCAAAGGTTGACTTGGAGGTGTTTTAGAGGTGACATAAGTGGCTTGTTCTCAGCTTATCTTTGGGTAATTTATTTTCTAGTCGTTATCTAGGTTATTAATAGTACTGATATATTTTTAACTATTTTTTTTATTTGACTGGATGGCAAACGAGCAAGTGGCTCTCCTGATGGTCAGAGATCACCACCGCCCATAGACACCTGCAACACCAGAGGATTGCAGATGCGTTGCCAACCTAGAGGCCTAAGATGGGATACCTCAAGTGCCAGTCATTTCACCGGCTGTCTTACTTTCCACGCCGAAACGGGTGACACTATTTACCGGACGCACAATACCGACATGGAAATACCGACAAGATATTTTGTGACACGCCCATAGAAACTCTTGTCAGTTTGACACCAGTTGTGTACAAAAATAACGGATCGGTATTTCCTAATCGGTATTATCCGTGCCGGTAAATAGTGTCACCCTGCCGAAACACAACAGTGTAAGCACTGCTGCTTCACGGCAGGATTAGCAAGCAAGATGGTGGTAGCAATCCGGGCGGACCTTGCACAAACTATCGTGTACAGTGAATATCACCATTTTTTCAATTGAAATTTTAGAACTGAATACAAAGCACTGCAGAGCTGCACTTAAACTCAGTACGGTCGGAGACCTAGATACCACCAACCGCCAGCCAGATTATTGTATTGTCACCAGATTTACATAAGTATGCCAAATTTCAAGTTAATCAGACCACCAAAAGTGCATCAAATTCAGCTTCCAAGATTTGACCCAAAATAAACAAAACAGGTAAATAAATAAACAGGGCATAGCTAAATAAAAGCTTGTACATACCTTTTTTTTTTATACGACTGGATGGCAAACAAGCAAGTGGGTCTCCTGATGGTAAGAGATCACCACCGCCCATAAACATCTGCAACACCAGGGGTATTGCAGACGTGTTGCCAACCTAGAGGCCTAAGATGGGATACCTCACGTGCCAGTAATTTCACCGGCTGTCTTACTCTCCACGCCGAAACACAACAATGCAAGCACTGCTGCTTCACGGCAGGATTAGCGAGCAAGATTGGTGGTAGCAATCCGGGCGGACCTTGCACAAGGTCCTACCACCTGCAAACCTAAAAAAAACTAAGCTTAAATTAAGCTTGTAGCTGTTGTTGTTGTGTTGTTGTTGCTTTTGCGGGGACACACAAAGTTGTGTATTAAGTATGTTCGTATTTCCATGTGTTTTCATGTATTGTTTTTTAGTTTATTTGTGTGTAAATGTGTACATTTTATTGTATTTGTGTGTCTTCCGTATTAGCGAATAAATGTCTTCTTTCTTTTTTTCTTTAAAACCGACGAGTCCCACGCGACATTAACATTTTGTTTGTACTGTAAGTTTTTTAAGGTGGATAAAATAGATTTCGAAGAAAGGCCACTTTTGAGGGAACAACCTAAATTGATGGAAATTGACGAGTGTGATAGGTGATGTCTCCGAAATCGCTGCATCAGAAACAAAAAAAATAATACAAACATATTGATTTATTTATTGTAGATTACCGAAAAACATATACGAAGTCAGTGGCATTAATAAATTCTCCCAATATTGTAGGTACAGTCGAGGAAACTAAATCGCGTATAAGGTTGTGGAAACATTTCATAATCGATGTCGGTATATTTTATTTCGCAGATGTAGATATGAAATGTTAACATGACATCAATAGAACAAAGGTCACTTTGCTCAACCTTAGCCGATTTTAATAATAATAAATAATAATAATATAATCATTTATTGCCACAGAAAATAAGATAGGTTACACAATCAAATACAAAAAACATAAGCAGGTGGCAATGGGCTCAGGCTCAGCATAAGCTGCGAGCATAGGAAACTTGCAGCGCTGATTTTCAGCCTGCGCCCGTCCCACAGCGTAACAAGTTTACTCTAGAGCCGGGTAAGGCTGCATTGTTGCTAGCATATTTTTGTCACTATCAAAAATATACCAGCAACAACTTTTTAAGAACAAAAAAGTAAATGAGCATGAAATAAAATGAAAAAGAACAGGTGGCAAGGCATCATTGCGCGTCTTTTGTCTTAGGCCAAGTGTTTGGAGCTCTGAAAATGAGCTCTGGTTGAGTTCGAAATGCGTCAGTATAGTGTGGTGGTTTCACATGATTGTTTTTAGGAAACAAAAGAAAGTTGCACATTAACTTTGTTTCTCTACAATATTAATAATTTAATTCCCTTATTCAGTTGCGTCCGTTTGTCGTTTCTTCACACACAAAAACATCAGTCACGGAAATGCAACATACTTGGTAATCTAACATCGTACGGTGCACCACAAAGCTAACACCTCAACTTGCTGTTAAACTCTTATAGGGACGAGCGTAATTACAACCGTACAAGGTGGCCGACTGTACAGTAGAACTAATAGATTTCTGTCGGAATGATTGCTGATGACTTTGTAATTATGGGGGGTGTAATGAACTAAAACTACTACACTAGGTAAATTATGACGGGTTATGACTGTTTTTGTCTTGTTTGCAGCTAATTTCACTTAACGACTGCTTTTATATTATACATATATACACAAACATCACGCCTGTATTCCCAAATGGGGTAGGCAGAGCTCACGTAACTTTACCTTTTCCGAGCCACTTTTAACAATTTTAGGTTTTAAGTTTGACAAAAACGGTACAATAGTGACAGGTTGCTAGCCTGTCGCCTACGGTATACCTTAACATATATTATCTTATATTATACATAGTTACATTATGCTTAAATGCGATAGATAAATTAAGATTTTTAAACTTTTGATAACTTAGGAACGGATGAAAACGCCGGGGCTAAACCCTCTGAATATATTTACCGTTTAATACTATACTCCACTTGGCATACCTATTCGCAGAAATATTTTCGTGTGTGAAAAGGATGCACTATATCGTTGCTAGCGTGAGTGACAGAGATGTCATTAGCGCAACACGAATACGCAATACCAAGTTAAGTGCCACCATTAAAACGTTTCCTACTTTAAATATGTACAAAGCATTGACCTTTTAACCAACAGACCAAAAAATAGGAACTAAAAGAAAATAGTTAATGCGTTTTCGACAAGCTAACAGCTCCGCTTGACATTGACACACGCAAACAAACAAAAAACGATCGGAATTGCAACAAGAATCGACGCACGCGCCAAAACAATCGACATCTGCATGTACGGTTAGACGCGGTTCGTTGTGGCTCTTTCAGAATTTTTTCAAAGGTTTTATCACAATTTCTGATTCAAAATATAGTCACGCCTTTAGTGTAGTACAACTTCATTAGTAAACAAACGCATTATGAATGCGAAAGATGGTGAACTATGCCTGGTCAGGTCGAAGTCAGGGGAAACCCTGATGGAGGACCGTAGCGGTTTTCACTCTCATATTAAATAATATTACCGTCAGCGCGACGGCAGATACGAAGTTCGAATTTTGCACTTCGTATTAGAGGGCCAGCATCTATTGCGGCGCATTGTACAACGTTGACAGCTATTCGCATTGCCCACGCGTTGTTTGATCAAACGTTTGCCATGCCTTACCCGCGTACACTGAATTGGCTCAAATGTTTGACAAACACTTTTAACGCGCTAAGAGTTACAGAAAATAATGAATGAATGTCCGTTGACGACATGGTTGAGTGTTGTTTATTACAACGGTACCCCAGTGACAGTGACTTCAGGGTTTCTTCTATGACTACACAGTATCTTTGATGTTGACTGTGTTTATTTGAACTAAATAGACAGTGACGGCACCGCAGGTACCTTTTTACACAATATCAAGTTTGTTTTAAAAATCGGTGAAATAAGCTAAATTCTAAGTTTAAGTATACTCTTCCATAGAACGCATAATAAACAATAACGTTTCTTTGAAATCCACGGACCTACCACTCTCCTTGTTAAAAAAAAAAAAAAAAACAGTATCCCCGGAAATAACGGAAAAAGTCCAGTAAAGTAGTTTAAAACTATGTTAAGTAACTAAACCTTCAACAGTCTAAACACATCCGAAATAGTCGTTGCATATTATCATGAATTTGCGGTCGTATATTTGTTAAAACTATTACTTTTACCCGACTAGACGTGATACTCGTATGCAGACGCGTGTCTGCATCTGACCGGGTGTTACAATCACACTAGGTGTTAAAACCTCAAAGGGGCTAAGCAGGCAATAACCCGAGTCATAACCTCAGAACTCGAAATAATTAATATACATCAAAGAGTGCAGACGGGCACTGTTTCCTACCTTTAACGAGCCGCCCGCGGCGGATGCAATTCTCTAATAATAGCGTGTGACATACTGACAGTGCGAAGTTCTGATGTACTTACATGTGGTAAGGTATGCACATGGAAATCTTCGGAGCACTTTTGATGAAGTCCTTTTCAGAGTAACCCGAACTAGGAAGTTACTGGTTAAACGAAAAACTACGTTTTATCTCAACGGGGATACGGCAATAATTGTAGTGAACTAACCCAAAAATTTGCTGGCTGCATTTGTGTTGACTGCTTTAGTTGGCTGTGCTAAAAAAAACTAATTCGTCTGTCAAATAGACACATTCTTCTTCATAGCCATTTTGACCATGCTGAGACGTAGTCCTCCTACTACATCCAGTTTAACCCGGCTACCCTTTTGAATAGATTATTTATCAAAAAATAGTGGACACCCAATTTATTTTTTTCCATCCATTCCATTCCAGTCGTTCCCGCATGACTGAGGATCTTGGTCATCAACGGGAGTTCTACATTATTTGTTTCCATCGGCTTCTGTCCATGGCAGCCCTGACGACGGAGCTAAACCTCGGGGACCTGGAGTCCCTAATGTGATCGGTCCATCTGGTAGGAGATCTGCCCCGGGCTCGTTTACCATTCGTATTCCCAACTACGAGCTTCTCTAGGCTCTCATCACCCCTTCTCATTATGTGGCCAAAATATGAAAGGATTCGTTGGTGACATGTCGTGGACAGACGAGTTTTTATCTTGAGCTGTGAGAGGATCGACGCATTTGTTCGTTTATTTTTTTAAGTAAACAAAAAATAATTTAAAGATATAGTCACTTATAGTTCCGTGGGGTATCGCACTGCGACACTTTTTAGCACGGCTTCACTTCACGGGCTTTCACGCACATCATCTTCGTAATTTTTTGTTTGATTGACAAATGAAAACTTGCGGACTACATAGAATAATTATTTGTTTACCCATCAAAATAGCTAATTATCGTGTCACTATTGCGGGGAAAAAACGACACGGTAATTAGACTGGTCATCATCATCATCAGCCGGAAAACGTCCACTGCTGAACAACTTAGAACGCAACAAGGAACGACAACTCGCCACTTGCATCCACCGGTTTCCCGCAACTCTCACGATGTCGTCAGTCCACCTGGTGGGAGGCCTGCCAACGCTTCGTCTTCCGTTAATTAGACTGGTGCACAGCTATTAATAAGTATAATGCAACGACTATAGCGATTTATATTGGGTTTGCATGAGCTCAGTATTAAGATTGTTTTCCAAAAATATATAATCATCATCATCATCATCATCCCAGCCTATATACATCCCACTGCTGGCCACAGGCCTCTTAACGCGTCCAATATTCTGTCTTACTGACGGAGGGTAATTAGAAATTTTTGAGACACTAGCCTAATCTATTAGACTGAGCGCACAGATGTATGAGAATGACCGAACTAATGTATGACTGTGTGTGATGTTTACTCATAAATCGGCACTCGCCATCTGTCAAGACATAAACTGGATGCGAGTGCCGAGTGCTAAATCAAAGATAAACAAATGAAGCAGAATGTAGATCAAGTGCATGGCGAGTGCGAGTAGGCAGGCATAGGACATTGCGAGGGTATTCTGGCAAAACAGAATAAGTGCAATTTTTAAAAAACAAAATTACATACATAGGCATACTCAATTTTTTCTGCTTTATTTATGTAGCAAAACCGTGTAATTAAATAAATATTGTGCACTTACCCGGTTCTGCCAGAATACCCTCGATTGTAGTTTCCACTTTATATTGCTACTAGGTTTTGCCCGCGGCTTCGCCCGCGTGGAATTCGGTTACCGCGCGCTGTTGTTGTAGAACTGTGCATTGTCCCGGGATAAAGAGTAGCCTATGTCACTCTCTGGCTCTTAAACTATCCTATGCCGTTCCCAGAGTTTCAAAATATCTTCATAGTAACATCTTAGTCAGATCAGCGATGTAAGCGTAAAAAAATAATAAACAGACAGACGGTTTTTGCACGAAGAAGTACAATCCCTCATGTTTTTGAATTGAACCTCAAAGCAGCACTATACCGCAGATAACTATACGTAGTTTGTTTAAAAAAAAATGTTTTGTGATTCACTCAACCAAATACTTTCCCCAGGATTAACAGGCGTATGTTACTCCTACAATCCCTGAACAAAACACTTTTATTTCAACCTTCATTGTTCAAATTCTTAGTACTTAGGATAAGACACGAGTGCAGAACATCCTACATCCAATACTACGTAAACCAAATCACTCTACACATTGTCAACACAAGATTCAAATTTGAACGCGTTTGTAAAAGAAGTTAAGGTTTTTTCGGTGTGTGACAAACTTGCATGTATGAATGAGACATTATCCTCGCAATACTTAAGTTGCGCTTGCATCCTCAGGCAATATGTTTTTTGCTAAAGGGATTGTGAAAAAGCCGGCTTGTGCTGAAGTAGCTTAGTAGGCCTGACAAGATACGAGGATCCCGTAATACCGGGATATTTTGTTTTCGTATAATAATAATAATAGCATTTATTTGGGAGACAACATAGGTCCATTAAAGCGAAATAAAATTAAAATCCAATGGAATATATGTAATTAAAAAAAAATGCAATATAGCTCGAGCTTTCAAAAAATAAATCTCTCTCTTTCTTAACAGTCGGCAACGTCTTGTCGACACGCAAGAATTACGATAAATAGATCCATGGACCACAGACTATATATCTCGATATATGGTCTGTGTCATGGACAGTTGAGATTGCTTACCAACAGGTGCCCAACATGCTCATTTGTCTACAGTATAGACAGATAAACAGCCATTGGTGTCAAGCGCGTTATAAAATACCCGTTTTTGCGATTAACCAGTGGATTTTTTAGAAACTGTAGTTCCGGAATCCCGCAAATACGGGTTTTAAATAGACCATATTGCATTCTCTAGATGTCCGTTTTTTACTAATAGTTAAAGATGTATTGAAAACTACAGATGAGTGAACGTTGTGAATAGTTTACGTTTGTTTGTTAAAGCTGAGTGAATGTTGAATGGTCTTTTTTCTTATGGGGGAAAAACATCAGATTTACGCTTAGGTTATGTTATTTAAAGGCCTGTATTGCAAATGCTCGTTTGTAAAGATTCCCATTCCTGTTTGCCAGGGTTGGATATTATTAAGACAATTATGTTCATTAATACCAGACACGTATCTAATAATTATCACACAACCATAACAAAATAACATGTAGGTACTTAATAATGAAAATGATTTTTAAGTGATACATTTCTCGTGTTTCGGATAATCGGAAAATTCGCGCTATAGAATTTTCACATCATGTCATACGCGGTTATAGACGTTGTTGTCATTTATAATTATCAGTCCGTAATTATCGCTGATAATTGGGTAGTCTCCTAGAAAAAAAAATCTAATTGCCTAGTCCATCGGTTAAATTATCAGAAAACATCGGACAATTTTACTATACATTTATTGGTCTCTTATACAACTCGCTTAGCTCTTTTTGACGTTGGCTGTACAGTCACCTACATTGATATCTGCTACAGCGGAGCATGCAAAGACCGCTCTACCGGCCCTAGAAAGATAGTCATTATCAGAATTTACGCGCACTTTGTTGTGTGAGATATTAGTGCGTGACTATACTCATTTTGCTAAATGTACATTCTAAAGATAAAACGCAGCAATTTATAATACGTATCGACAGTAATTCGATATGTTTTGACTAGGACAATCTAACATGGTCATTTATACTGGATGGGAATACCCACGGTGATTTTATGACTGCTATAAACGAAATCTGAGACTCTGGGCCTATCTGATTTATAATGCTTAGGCTGTTATTCTAGGTGGGATAGTAGTCCTATTTATATTAAACAAGGCGTTAATTAAATAACTGAAAGTCTTAGACACCCTAAAAATATTTGTTTCATTATAAGTCAGTTGATTGCATTTATTTTTGAATTCCTTCATTATTTTAAAAGATATTCTTGTTTTTTGCTAAGTCTGTAATTCTATTTCATTTCTAACTCTACACTCATAATTTGTATTTTTCAGTTGCACTGTGACATTTTTAGAAGAAAATCACACATTGACAGCAAAACGGCCAGTATTAAATTATTATAATGCAACCTTGCTAAAAATTTATGTATGTATGTATGTAATAATGTACATAAAACACAAAAAACAAAAATGAAATACAAAAAAAAAGGCCCTTGGGCACAATAAAAAAGGGATTTAAAACACAAACACAACCTAATTTAAAACATAGTGTAATCGATTTTCTCTTCTCGATTCTGAGCAAACTACTTTCTGATTTCCAGTTATTTAATTAACACCTTGTAAATGCCAAAATGCCAATGCCAAACTTTGTGAGTGTGTGTGTGTGTGTGTGTGTGTGTGTGTTTGTTTGTTACTCTTCCACGCAGAAATAATGGGTTAGATTTAGATGGGTACGAGTACCGTAAGATCGGGTTAATTTAGCTCTTGTGATTAACTTTTTGCCATCTTTGATTTTGCGATAGCATACAGTACACTACATATACTATACAGTACACTGATAATATTATAAATGTGAAAGTTCGTAAATCTTGTTGTTTGTTTGTTTGTTACCTCTTAACGTCTAAACTGCTGATCCGATTTAGATGAAATTCAGTATACAGATAGTTTGAGTCCCGAGGAAGGACATTAGGCTACTTTTATCCCTGAAAAATGCGTAGTGCCTGCGGGATAATGATAAGTGAATCCTGCGCTGATGGAGTCGCTGGCAACACAACCCAAGGCATTTTAATGAAACTTGCCACACAAATACTTTACAAGGATTCACACATAAAAAAAAAAATCTGTTTATTTCATAACAATTTTACAATTAGTTACATGATATTCCTTGCTAATCTTTATTTTTAAAGATTCTAGTTGCTAGGCTATGCGTTGCCCTTATAAGTAAATTCTTAATTATGTTTTTTATGTTCTTAGGATTGCTAGTTATTTTATCAATTGCACTGGGAAAATCATTTAGTATTTGAGGAAGGTTGTAGGACCAGATCCTTTTGCCATTTTGACATTTTGGAATGATGAAGTGATATTACTATTATCTAGGCTTCGGAGCCTTTTTGATGTGTCATTGCATAAATAGCGATAAACAGAATCATCGCAAGCGATATCGAGGGCAACAGCTGTACGTTATAAAACAGGACCTCCTGTCAATCAAACCGCATGAAATAGCAAGCATAATGCATCCCGCTCGCACATGGGCGTGGCTCTATAATAATCCCATATTATTATAAACACGGTCTTCGCTGCAACCATGATTAACTATTAATCTCTGAACAGGTAGATGAACGTTTATAATTTAATTATTGGTGTGCTTGTAATTTTGTTATAATCGAGGTATTTCCTTGTAAACAAGTAAAGATTGCTTTAATAGTATTTAATTTTAGTACCCATTTTATCCTTACTAATATTATAAATGCGAAAGTAACTCTAACTGTCTGTTATCTATTCACGCATAAACTGCTTAACCTCAATCTCAATATTTGCATGACTTATAAATTTGAATGTATGAGACTATTTATTAAATCATTGAACACCATGTATTATTTAAGGCAACTAAATTTTCATTTCATTTCAGCTGATTTAGATTAAATTTGGTATAAAGATAGTTTGAAACTCTGGCAAGGACATAGGATAGTTTTTATCTCATAAAATTGCATAGTTCCTGAGCACCTCTGCTTCACGGTAGGATTAGCAAGCACGATGGTGGTAGCAATCCGGGCGGACCTTGCACAAGGTCCCTGCCTGTTGCCTGCTGTGTTGCGAGGTCCTGGTTAAGATCGCGGGATCGCGTTGGATGCTGAAAGCACAAGACCGGTCGAGTGGAGAGCCTTGGGGGAGGCCTATGTCCAGCAGTGGACGTCTTTCGGCTGACATGATGATGTGTTACGAGGGATGTGTTTTTTATTAACCAATAGAAATGCTTCATTTACACATCCGCGCACAGCACATCTCTGGTGGAAACAGCTGAGCGGAGCGAGGCGAGGTAAATAAAGCGTTTCTATTGGTTAATGAAAAACATATTCCTCGCAACACATCCACGCACATATCTAGTGGAAACGCTGCTTTAACCAATGTTTTTAATAATAGTTAAGATAACGAGTAGGTACAGTCGAGTTCATAAACTTGTGAGCAAATTTTTGATCAAAAATATCTGAACACGCTTCTATGCCATTGACAATAGAGTCGTGTTCAGATATTTTTAACCGACGAAAAAAACGGAGGAGGTTCTCAAGTCGACGCGTATATATTTTTTTTTATGTATGACCACGCATAACTTTTTACAGAGTAGTCCGATTTTGATGTTTCTTTTTTTATTGGAAAGAGTATACCCCGAGAGTGGTCCCATTTAAATTTGGAAAAATATTCCTACCCTAAGGCACAGCCTAAGGGTAGGAAAACAGGGGATGATCGATTTTTCAGTCGCTGATTGTACTGTATGACCAGGCAAAACTTTTTACAGAGTAGTCTGATTTTTATAATTCTTTTTTTATTAGATAGGGTATACCTTGAAGTTGGTATTATATACATTTGGGAAAAAACACCCCAAGGGTGGGAAAACAGTATAAAATAAAAAGATAGACCACTCCTCCTGGCTCGCGCTGAGGCACCGACTTCAAACTGGTACCTAGATTAAGGTCAAACAAAAAAGGTATTATTTTTTGCTTTTCTGTTTTTTCGGCGGTTCAATTTTTTTGTTAAAAAGTTTTTTTGATCAAATTTTTTCTCACAAGTTTATGAACTCGACTGTACAGCCGAAAGTCGAATTTGAGAAACAATATTTACCTGCGAAAATATCCCTTTTAATTAAGAACATAATTAATGCTTCATCGTTTTATTGACCCCTGCGATTGTGTTTGTTAATTGGTTATTAAAGATAAATTCTAATTGAATTCTTTAATTAAACTGGTAAAGCAGGGGGCGTTCACAATCAAATGACTGTTAAAATGTACCGACAGCAAAAGAGATTTTTTTATCCTTTGACAGTTTGAACATTTGAATATAAGTAATTTACTTGTACTTGTGAAATTTAAAAAAAAATGTGAGAACTGCAGTTTGTATGAAAAAATACATTTTAAGAACAGTAATGTATAGCCGAAGCGGGTATCTAATGGAAAAAAAATGGAATAATTATGATAGAGAATTCTATCATACTGAACAAACAGTAGGATTAAGTACTCTCTAAGTTACTCAGATACTGTCTAAACATCATATTATAAACATTTGATTTACACTTTACCAAAGTACAGAACCACTTTTACTTTGTTATGCTTTTGTAGAATTAAGAAACGAAACAAATATTGATATTAGCGAAGCTCTTTTAAAAATGGCAAGACATCATCATCGTCGGTAGAAGGAAGTCCACTGCTGGACATATTTAGGCATCCACGGTGAATTTGTGACACACTCCTGCAGACATCTCCTGCAGAATCCTGCTACCTTTAGAGCCTACCCACGCTGTCTTCCGACAAAAAGAGTCATGTAAATACGTATATGCTAAAAGCAACTCCTCTCACCATGGCTTTGTGACTTCGAACCATATCTGCGGACCCTCCTCCGGGCCGGAATGCTTCGTGAATACCGAAAATGCCCGAGCGCGGTTCGCATTCGCTTTCTATTATAAACATGCTATCCCTTCAAACTTGCCAGTAGGGTTTACAATCATGCTTGTCTTACATGGCTGCTTTCATTTAGAATAATGATTTTTAAAAAGTTTTTATTTTATAACTGACTAGCAATTTATCTCCACCTCACCTAATGGTAAGTGTAGATGAGGCTGAACATGTGTATATACGAGTAATAGCCTATTCACTTCTGGTCTTGAATAGCCCTTAGTTTTACTATCTGGAAAAATAAGCGATAAAATATTTAATAAAAAAGAATGCGTCGAAATAGTTGACTTTGCCACAGTTGATTCGGAAAACGAGAGCAGGACCAACCCTAAACCCTCAGTAATTGATAATGTATCGTTCACAAAATCATATTTAGTTAAAACTCCCACACTTTTTATTCCAGAGTGACCATGCACTTAGAAAATATTTAATATTTTTTATACAACGTTCAGAAAAAAATTGCATTAATCTCACTAATTCTGGCGCGATATGGTAGCATTATTAACTGAATCCCGTCTTGTAAGTCATACTCACGTCTCTCGAATCACCATGTAGTACAAATGTGCAGTGACATGTCTAACCAGCCTACATTGGCATGCAAATATTATTTTATATTCTAAATATAATAGAACCACTACAGATAAGGAGACTCAAGTTCCAGCCTTTACAGATCTCACCGCATGTTAATGTATAATTATATTAGAGGCGGTTTTCTCGACGCAGGAATAGTCTCCGTAAATCACATTTCCTCAATCAAAAAATCTATTTGTGGCTTTAAGCTGATTTCATGATCATCATCATCATCATCAGCCGAGAGACGTACACTGCTAAACAAAGGCCTCCCCCTTTTAGCGTCACAATAAGCAACAACTCGCCACTTACATCCACCGGTTGCCGGCAATTCTCACGATATCTTCTATATCTTCTTTATCTCATGATTATGATCATAAATCTCATGACATTAGCTATTAAATAAAAAAAAATGTACAGAGACTAATATCTAAGAGATATCCGCGCGCCTCATTGATGTTTCAGGTGACCAGAGGGCTGGCAGCTATTTTGGGCAAAGGATCAGACTTGCGATACAACGAGGGAATGCTGCCAGCCTTCTGGGCACAATGAACAGCGAGGGTGACCTAGGAGGGATTTTTTTATTTATAGGTTAGGCTAGGTTATATATTTTTTGTACATAGTCATATTTTTAAATGTTTAATGTATTGTGTTTTATTGCTTATTATTATAAATAAATATTTGATCAAGAGACTAATTATTAAATAAACATATCAGGAAATAATTAAATTAAAACGATTTACGTAAAGCTAACCTAAACTTAAAATTAAATTAAGACAAATTACCCAAAGTACCTCCCTTATGTAAGATCGCGAAGATGCTGGCAGCGTTTCCTCTTTGAATAGCTAAGCTAATCTTTGTCCGAGGAATAGTTGGATATTCTAACAAAAATATCTTGGTCTGGAATAAAAGTTTTTTATTTCGATCCGCATGTAAACCATCCCTTAACACACAGAATCACAAATATGCACATCTACGCTTAAAAGCAATTTCACTTAAAATAGTTAAACTGAAAATCTCGACATGAGAAACTTTAGCAAAATCAAGTACAACAACTGTGTATAATGTGTTTTGCCGGTGGTAGGACCTTGTGCAAGGTCCGCCCGGATTGCTACCATCATCTTGTTTGCTAATCCTGCCATGAAGACAAGCGGCCGTAAGACAGCCGGTGAAATTACTGGCACTTAAGGTATCCCATCTTAGACCTCTAGCTTGGCAACGCATCTGCAATACCCCTGCCTGGTGTTGCAGATGTTTATGGGTGGTGGTGATCTCTTACCATTAGGCGACCCACTTGTTCGCTTGCCATCCAGTCAAATAATAATAATAAAACATCGTTTACGCTGCTTTTTTTCCTCATTACCGTTGTAGCAAGTATTATTAAGAGATTTTTTTTGAGATTTTATGAGGTGGTTGCCAATACTCGCCTCGCTTGGCAAGCGGGTTGGCGAGCGCAGTATAGGATGTAAGAATAGCCAAGAAGACGCTTCTGCCCATCTTCTGGAATTATCCCGCAGCCAGTTTCTACGGCGCCCACGGGAAGAGAAGGGGGAACAACATTCCTACGCCGGGGCCCCATGGCATGATGATGATGATGATTAAAAGAGATGATGCCCAGGGTTAAATTATTGTGAAAACTAAAGACAATACCGACTTCAAAATTCTTGCAACTTGTATTTCGTTGTACTTACTAATAAACGCGGACCGCGGACCGGGAGACGAGCTGTCGGTAGGCCTCCAACAAGATGGAGCGACGACTTGGTTAAGATCGCGGGATCGCGGTGGATGCGGAAAGCACAAGACCGGTCTGAGTGGAGAGCCTTGGGGGAGGCCTATGTCCAGCAGTGGACGTCTTTCGGCTGACATGATGACTAATAAACGTTCCCACGTTGTTTATTTTATTAGTATGTACAACGAAAGGTTACAAGGTTGAAAGTTTAACCGAGCTGTCAATACGCTCGAATGTTCACCCATGAATACCAGTGGCATGGCGTAAAAATTTTTGGCAGACAACTATACTTGCATTATCATCTAAACTGCATATCCGTACCAAATTTCAAGTCGGTACTGAAACCATTGAAGAGTTCCCTCCTGCGGAGACGATCCTGGCAGGACCACCAAGATGTCACTAGCAGATTATTGTATTGTCACCAATTTTACATAAGTATGCCAAATTTCAAGTTTGAAAATACGCGTATGTTAATTACAAAACACAACAATTGTAACGTAAACCTGACAAGTTTCAATCTCATGTCAAGATTTTCCGACAAATCCCACTAATATTATAAAATGCGAAAGCTTGTAAGTCTGTTTGTTTGTTTGTTACTTCATCACGTCTAAACCATTGAACCGATTTAGATAAAATTCTGTGTATACAGATAGATTTTGTTCCGGAGAAGGACATAGGATAGTTTTATTACGGAAAATTATATGGTTCCCGCGGGATAGCGATAAACGAATTCTACGTGGACAGTGTCGCGGGTAACGGCTAGTCTACAAAAAAATGACAAATGGGAAAAATAATTTATGTTTCACAACATAACTATCATTTAATTCAGATAGAAATAATGGATGCCACTCGACAAAATGTCACTGACAATTGTCACGTTGGTGGAATAGGGCCCTGATAAATACAAAATGTGCCGATAGCAAAATAAACACCCCTGTCACTACATTGGATAACTCAATAATTAAATTTCATACGAACGGAACGCCAAATACGCTTTTAAGTCTCCAATTGAATTTATTAATACAGTCTTAAGATGGATCAACCGAACGACTCGCGAACCAAAAATAAATCAAAATATCAACTAAGCTCTTAGTAATTGAAATCGCGAAACAAAACGTTTTAATTTAAGCCATTAAACGAGCAACAAGACTGAGCCGCTAAGCGGTTTAATTATGGTCTAAATAACTCGCGGTAGTCGGGTGCTTACATACCACACAGACTCGCGAGGCAGTTCATTAAGTATACAGAGGAAGTTAACTTGGTAAAAGGAGGATACTGACACAGCTTTGATCTCATGTCAAGATTTAACGACAAATCTACAGATAAATGTCGAGCAAGAAAGACAATTCTTCTTTCACAACATAATTATCATTAAATTTGGATACAAGTAATTGATTGTCACTCGACATTTCTTACTGCCTGGCCTGGCCTAGCTACCACAAATGTTAAAATCTGTACAATGCTAAATATAGTCATTTTTTGTATGAAAAAGTTAACGATTATGTCAATTTGTAGCACTTGTAATTTTTGTGGTACGCGCCCTAGATAAATAAGAAATCCCTACATATAACTTGGGCTCATGCTGAAGCGTCAATACTTTTAAACTACAAAATAGGGAGTTAGTTGAACTGGTTTGTACACAGAAATTTAGAGCCGTGCAGTTGGTGTGTACGCGATCGTTTAAATTCAACTCGCGACGACTAACGAACGGACCGAGTTCCCAATTATTGAGACCCATAGACAGTCTTGTCTATAATGCTATGTTATCAAAAAGTTACATTTTATTCTTCAATCAAACTAACATCAAATGTACTTACTTTTAACCAGTTGTTTGGATCCCAATATCTACCTAAATATGTTAGAAGAAAAGAATAGCAAAATAAAACTAACCTAAACTAAAAAAAAACAATAATAATGAAAACTACAAATGATTTTAACCAGACCCCTTAGACGATTCCGAAGATGCTAGCAGCGTTTCCTCTTTGATTGGCTAGGCTAATTCTTTAAATCAAAGAAGAAGAATTTAACTTGCAAGACAACGGGACAGGTGAAACAGATACTAAAAACTAAATAAAAGCTTGTAAAAAAACAGTGTCCTCAACACAGTTTCTTTTTCTTTTTACTTAACGAAAGGCATCATTCTTTGTTAGGTGTACCTGACTACTTATACCTTATCTTTTATCGAAATAAAAAAAAATGTTCCATTTATTTTCGTTTTTTACTATCAAATCTGGCATTAAAATGATCTTATTCTATTTCGTTAAGAAAGATAGTTTCATAGTTCAGCATCTTTTCGTTTTCCTGCGCCGTGAATGCACTCACATGAAGGCGATCTTCCGATAAGTTCGAATTCGGGCGGTTGATGACTTATAATCGTGAGTTGAACCGATTAATTTTGTATTTTTTCAATTATAAGTACCTATCTTACGAGAGCTTAAGACTAAGTATCCTCAATACCACCATCTTCATTTCATTAAAATCGCCCCACGGCTGGGCACACTCCTATTCTTAAACGAACTGTACCCACATGGGTCCCACATTAGCAAAAAAAGTTCTTTCACCTCTTACCGACGTTAGCCTATTCTGAGGCAGTCGACAAATATCGCTCGACAACTTATGTCTACCGGATTGGCAGCTAAGTGCTAATGTCGGGGCTGTCGACGTGCGATAAGGCAGACGTGCACTATTCTTACGAATAGGGTTGTCACTGACATTTTGAAAATGTATTTAGGATTATTTTTTAAGATATATTCATACAGTCGCCATCAGATATTTCGGAACGGCCCATGTGATCAAAAATATCGAAGCATGAACTCTAATACCATAATAATAGAGTGCATGTTTCGATATTTTTGACCACCTCGACCGCTCCGAAATATCTGATGACGACTGTACACTGTACTTTACATACGTACATGTATTCAGACAGAAGGCGGGAAGCAACTTTGTTAACCCCCGACGCAAAAAGAGGGGTGTTATAAGTTTGACGCCATTGTTTGTCTGTGGCATCGTAGCTCTGAAGCAGATGAACCGATTTTGATGCGGTATTTTACGTGAAAGCTAGTATCTTGTTGGTGGTTCTTAGGTATGATTTATCAACCGTTTTTGAGATCACTTTAAAATGACCATATTTTGGGTTTGTTTCACCTTTTCTAGTTTAGTTAGATTATTTAATAATATGTAGAGAAGAGATAGAGATAGCAAATGTAAATTACAACAGTATCTGTTTGTAAGTTGTAACTGTTGCTTAAATAAATAAATAAATGTGTTGGCACTGTGCACCGATTGGTTGCGATTGGAATACCTTTAATGGGGTCTCGTTATTTTTACTCATCGTCTTGCGTCATAATGATGATACAGGAGGCAAACCTCTTTGGTCATATCTTACTGTGGTTTAATTTCTTCAAACTTCATGTCATTCTAATAATTATGTCTAATAAAGCACTTAACTTAGTAGTCAAGTTTGTAGAGATATTAGAGTTTGTCGCAGCCCTTAATTTTAAAACGGATTCAGCGGCAACCCTATTTAAAATAGCAGCGAGCTCGCCGCACGCGCCTTTTTAAGGGCATGTTTCACCACTCATTGATAAATTTTATGTGACAGATCTGTGATGCCGTCTCTATTTGTTTTGTCCGAATAAACAGAGACAACATCACATTTATCTGTCACATAAAATTTATCATTGAGTGTTGAAACGGGCCCTAAGCGTTTCTTTGTACTTCAAAATGTATTTGCCATTGTGGCAAATTGTTAAATATTTATGTTTTTTTAAGACGTCCACTGCTGAATAAAGGCTTTCCCTTTAGAACGACACAATGAACGACAACTCGCCATCGCCACTTGCATCGACCGGTTTCCCGCAACTCTCACGATGTCGCCAGTCCATCTAGCAGGAGGGCTGCCAACGCTTCGTCTTCCGGTTCGTGGTCGCCTCTTGAGGACTTCTCTCTCCAAACGGTTATCTGTTATTCGAGTGATGGGCTTCGAAAGAGCTAACTGTTACGAGTACTGCTATAGGTAATTTGATGTCACTATTAACATTTTTATGTTAAAATTACAAGTAAAACCTTGCTTCTCCGGCCACCGATTATCACATCGTATGCGCACATAACATTAGTGTCAAAGTTTAATACACTCATAAAACTAGCATAGAAACTGCGTATGGTAAGTAAATGACTTTTTCATACAACTCGGTATCATAAAGGCTTGTGTATACTGGTTAAATGATTATTAAAAAACAATGTTTGAAAAAGGCCTAAAGACAGTCTGGTAGTTTGATATAGACTCATGGTTTCTCAAACAGTCATAAATTGTACCGCACACTGAAGCTACTGTACTAACCTCTTGTGTCCGTTGATTCGATGCTGGCAGCATAGTTCCATTTTTAAAGAATAATTTTCAAAATATCGTATTATTAGGCTAGTGGACCGTCCGTCCACTACAAATTGGTGGAGGTGCGGGGTATGAGTTGGCCATTTAAGGGCATGTTCCCAATGTTTGTTAAGGCTGGTCTTATTTAACCTGCAGGTCAGCTCTAGCAGAGCTATGGTAGACCTTTGTTAACTATTCCTGCCTAGGTAGGTTAGTCCTAACCTCAATAGGAAGGAGGGATATTGTACTAACCTCTTGTGTCCGTTGATTCGATGCTGGCAGCATAGTTCCATTTTTAAAGAATAATAGGAAACGGACGCAAGGGTGTTAAACAGAAGACTTGTATCCGAGCTGCCAACGTGGCATGTTGATTTGAAATACATACAAAAAGATCATAACGAAGTGTTTTTCTTAATAAAATATCATATTATTAGGCTAGTGGACCGTCCGTCCACTACACTACCAAACAACAGCTAACATTTTTAACCCCCAACGCAAAAAGAGGGGTGTAATAAAATTGCGTTTGTGTCTGTCTGTGGCACCGTAGCTCTTAAACGGATGGACCGATTTGAATGCGGGTTTTTTTACTTGAAAGCAAATTTTCTAGCAATAGTTTTTAGACATGTTTTATCAAAATCGGTTCAGCCGTTTTTGAGATATTGAACTTTGAAGTGAAAAAGTCGGGGTTTTCAAACTTTTTGTTGGTTAAGTTATTCCAACGTCGACATTGGCGGAAACATCCATAGTATCGATAGAGATATCATCATCATCATCATGTCAGCCGAAAGACGTCCACTGCTGGACATAGGCCTCCCCCAAGGCCCTCCACTCAGACCGGTCTTGTGCTTTCCGCATCCACCGCGATCCCGCGATCTAAACCAAGTCGTCGCTCCATCTTGTTGGAGGCCTACCGACAGCTCATCTCGGCATCAGTCCTGAGAGATATACTTTCAAGAATTAAATTGAATTGAATTGAACCTCTATGTAGGTAAAATTGATGAGTCTGTCAAGACTTTCTTCCTTCCTGTTCAAACTTTTTAAATGCCTTATAGTTACCATTTAGTCTTGTTTCATCTTTTCTACAAAAAAATCATTCGGGATCACGTAAAATCCTAATATTTCTCTTTCAACATCACTTTATTCCGTTGACGTAAAAGAACAAACATCAAATATTAAAGTTTTTTTGAAAAAAGACAAGCAGACCCAAAAATGTTTTAAATTAATTGTATTACTAAAGTTTGTCGTGTAAATCAGTTTACCGCGTTACAATTCATACTTCAAAAAGTTAATGTTAACAATTGTCCTGTCATATAAATTGCGTGAAATTATGTCTCGCCCACCAGAATACCAGGTTGCCTTGCAATGGTTGAAAACGAAATAAACCGTATTTTAACCGCTTGCTTGAAATCGTTGACAACCTACTTTGCATTTATAGTTTACTAGCCGTTACCCGCGACTCAGTCCGCGCAGAATTCGTTTATCTCTATCCCGCGGAAACTATGCAACTTTTCGGGATAAAAACTGTCCTATTTCATCTAAATCGGTTCTGTGGTTTAGACGTGATGAAGTAACAAACATCCAAATATCTTCACAAACTTTCACATTTATAGTATTAATAGGATAGGATTTGTATGTATTATGAAAGCGGATTAGTTCGTTGAAGTGACAATGGGCAGGCCACATGACACGGAGAACGGATGGCCGTTGGGGCTGAAAAGTTCTTGGATGAAAGAAAGAAAGATTTATTTTGGCTCCATGAGTACCACCTAAACCTAAGACTAAAAGTAGCACTAAAAACTAAAACTATGTTACTTGGTGACACGGCAGGATACCAAAAAGGGTCTCCGCTCAGCATGTGTTGCCGCACATTATGTGCAGTAACGCTGGTTTTCTGTGGAGCCCAAACGTTAAACATGTATGCATGTGCCAGTTCCTTTGCCCCAGTCAGACGAAGAAAAATAAAAATAAAAAAAATTAAAACCATGGACAAGGAAGAAGTGACGTGGCTCAGTATAAAAAATAATATAATACAATACAGCGGATGATGACAGCTGATCGGCAAGCGCAGATTTATGGGGAAGGCCTATGACCAACAGCGGACTTCCTACGGCTGATACGATGACGATGATGAAAGCGGAGGAGAAGCCGGCAGAATCGCATATGCAAGCGTATAGTCGACTTGTTGACAGTAGCTTATTATAAGGGGATACCATAATGAATGACAACTTGCCACCTGTATTCACCGGTTAGCCGTTACCCGCAACTCTTGGGATATCGTCAGCCCATCTAGTGGGAGACAACGCTGTGTTCCGTTTCGTAATCGCCACTCGACGATGACTCGATGATGACATTCCTCCCTCAATGAATTTCAGTTCTTACTCACTAACTCTATGTGCAATATTAGTTGGAAGGATTTGACCCAGTAAGGTCTAACGCCTTATTGTCTAACGCACTCGAAATCACAGTAATTTTCACCACTTCAGATGATCTTCGCAAGGTGGCTAGCAAGAACTGGATGAGAGTGGCCGAGGATCGTGCTTAGTGGCATGCAATGAGGGCTAAAAGTTAGGCGAAATATCGCTAGATGGTGTTAGTATCGTAAGGTTTTTTTGGCGTTACGGTCTTGCTTGGAATTGGCTCATTTAGTTATTAGCCAGTTGCAAGCAAGGCCGTTACGTCAAAAAAACCTCACGATACTAATAACGCCATCTAGTGATATTTCACCTATCTTTTAGCCCTCATTGGAGAGGCCTATGTCCAGCAGTGGACAAAGATAGGGCGAAGATGATGAGAAAGATAGGGTGAATGCGATCACAAACGTCAGAGCGTTAGACACTACGGCCTCTGGACCTATTATAGTACATCCAATCGCCCGTAGACTGTGTGGTCGCAGCTTAATAACCTGTTGGGCATAAAGCTCAGTTTTAAGAGTATCCTTGGTTAACGACAGTCGCTTGCGGATAAATGCACATATTTGCTCAACATTATTGGTTAATGGATAAAAATACAGTAGGCCCGCTCTTTGAATTACAATGCCACATATAAATAAAGGCAGAACCTAGTTTGCTAATGTCGTTCGGAAATCGAAACAAAAGATTGGTTTTCAGGAAAACGAAGAAAACCGACGAGTCCCGAGCATTATTAACCGTGCATATGCCGCGTAGCCAACAATGGCTAATGCCGCGTAGCTTAAAAAAATAGTAAATTTAAGATTTCGCGGCTTTGTTTCGCGGCTGGTATATTATAAACACAAATATATTTTAATTGTACTCCTGAGGAAATTGTATTGCGTGGGAACTATGGCCCAAGCCCTCTGGTTCTGAGAGGTGGCCTGTGCCCAGCAGTGGGACGTATATAGGCTGGGATGATGATGATGTACTCCTGAAATAAAAATGACATTGTTGGTTACGCGTCATTAGCCATTGTTGGTTACAGTATTATTGATAGTATGTACCTAATATCATTTATTTAAGAATACAAACTTCATGATACATGATATACTAAACTAAGTTAAAATTATAACTAAAAGTAAAATAAAAGTAACTAATAATTAAACTAAAACCTAGAAAAAATTGGTGAATGGAACCCCCGCGGCATGGACCCAAAGATGCTGGCAGCATTTCCTCGCTGTATAGCTATGCTGAAACGTTGTGCGAGGAAACTGCCAGCTCTTTCGTCCCCTGTGGTATCAAAAAGTCGTTTAGACAATTCTTAAAAAAGATTTTTTACGCTGGGCCCCCACGGACCTAAGGTCTCAACCGCGAATGGAATAAAGTAGGTATTATCGACGATACGTGGGATTGTAGGACTTGTAGCGTTTGTGGAACAGGGGACTGGCCTACTGTCCGCCTGTCACCGCTGCAATATAACTGCATTCGCGCGAATGTCGAACGGTAGGCTTCGTATAAGTTGGTATAAGCTTTCGCGATTATTCGTGCGATCCAACCGATCGGGACCACACCGGGTGGTGACGGGTTTATTTTAAAAGAAGGTCTTTTTAAGTTGTTTGCTTTAAAAAGTATATGGGAAACGGTGCGTTTACCTCAAGGGCTTATAATGTATTGCGCTGTATCGTTAACAATAAAATGCAGAAGCGAACACAGGTGGAGCGGATTAGAATTCCGTTCGGAGCACTCGCAAATGTTCTTAAAAGAAAGAAAATTGATTTATTCACAACGACACCGGACACAACCATATTATTAAGTACAAATAGAGAACATGAACCGGAAGACGAAGCGTTGGCAGGCCTCCCACCAGGAGGACTGACGACATTGTGAGAGTTGCGGGACACCGGTGGATGCAAGTTGCGAGTGGTCTTTCATTGTGGCGTTCTAAGGGGGAGGCCTTTGTTCAGCAATGGATGTCTTCTGCCTGATGATGATGATTATGATGATGATGAGATATTATGAAAGATATTACGTGTCAATAGGTTGCGAATCGGACACTGGCTCAGCATAATGCTGAAGTGTTAAAACTCTCCAGCGCTGATTTTCAACCAGCACCGTCAGTGATCCTCGGACCGCTATAAAGATATACTACACAGGAACTACATAAGACTATATGACTAGATAATTTGTAAACTATCTCCATTTTTAAAAAATCTTAGATTTCGTCAAGCAAACGTACTGTTGACAAATGCAAAATAATTAGATGTCTGCAACTGGTAAGTATAAGTACGGTATATATTTTACTATAAATAAAAGCAAACTCAATTGAACGATAGCGACAGTAAAATTTTCAATAATAATTACGTATCCCATCAACAATTTCTAGTATAAGTCATAAAAACCATACCAAACCATAGAACGCTTAAAAAAATCTACCGCCGCCTCGTCCATCTTCATTTTAATGCGCTAGAGCATTAAAGTATAATGCTTTAATAATTACCTGCGTATACAACGCCACGACATAAAGTTTAAAATGTAAAACATCTTGATAGAGTTGCAACTATCCAGGAGTATGCAACCTTTTTTTACCTAAAATACTGGTTTTTGCCCGCGGCTTCGTTTACACAGCATTCAAAGTCATAATATTATAGAGTCACACCACACCGTATTCAGGCACGTCAGTTGGTATACTAACTAAACTATGATTTATTTATTTATTTGTTCCAACAAAAAGTTACAGCATTACAGTAAACAACAATGCGCTGTAAAATTCAAATTATACAAACAAAAAGACATTTAAAAAAAAATGTGTCATGGATACGAGTATTAATGCAACTGATTTGGCTTAGTCTAAACTGCACAATGACAAGTAGGAGCATTTATTTCCGATTTCCCGTAGGTAGGTAGTACGTAATTTTCCGGAACAAAAAGTGTTCCATTTCCATCTCCGTGTTTTAGTGATGTACCTGTTCACGCGTGATTGGCCTACAATAAAGAAACTTTCACATTTATTACTAGCCATTGCGTGCAGCTCTTCGTCTGTGAAGATATCAGAAGAAGAAGAAGCAATTCCCGTGGGATCTATGCTATTACCAGGAAAATAACTATCTTATATCCTTCGTTGAAACTTAAAACTAGCTTCATACCAAATGTCATCTAAATCGTTTCGGACATTATTGCACTACTGTGAACAACATCTCCATAAGCTTTCTCATTTATATTATCATTAGGATTATGTGCGATAGATAATTTATATTAGTCTACCTGATCCGATTGATCGACTGGGTAATCAATTACTTTTCTAATTATATACCTTGAATAATATACTCGTAGGTATAAGTTGGATGTAAGCGATCGCTTATAAGATCGCATTCTGAGATAATCTTGATTATGTTTTGATCGCTCAATTTGAATAATGATGACAGTTTTTGCGATATAAGGCGCGATTCTTATCAGCTTGCTTATTATGAAACCATAATTTTTGCAATAAAATAAAAATTTGACCAAAACTTACTTTAGTGTAAAGAAAAATCTTAGTCTCGCCCGCAATCTAAAGTTATTGTTACTTAAAATAAGTTATGTTAATAATGTATGTAGATGTGTGTCAACAGTGAGTGTTTATACGAATTTGATAACTCAAGTTTTGTTTCTCATAAGTTGTTGACATAGTGGTTAAAAACAAGGGGTCTTTGACATAAAAAAGTATTCCGCAAACTTCCGTCCCTTGCACCGATGGCTGCAGTCTCCGATAGGAGCTAAATTAAGTATTAAAATTCACAAGAGGTCTTCGTTAATAGAGGATGTATAATAAATTGTGCTGCGATGTTATCAGCTTAATAACTTCTTTCGTAGCTTCCATAGGAAACATGATACGAAAACGACACAAAAAGAACATAAAACTTGATGGACCCACTTAATGTGGGCTTGAATCTTCGATAGCGAATGTTTGTGTTAATGTGTTTAGTATTTGACAAATAAATCACATGATTAGCATCTTTAAAGACAGAAGGCTTTAGATTTATGTAAACGGTAGTGACAAATGACTAGGTACTAGGTATTAACTTAATTGCATAAAAATTATAGCATTTTGCAATTTTTTTCATCGTTAGGTTTGAACGTACCAAGAAAATTTAATAATCGTTTTCGGTAAAAACGGATTAAATTATAAACTTGACTAACTTTAAGTAGAAATCAATCGACATCTTATACCTAATACGGACTAATACCACAATTTATAATCAAAACTCATAAATCCCCCGAAATTATTGCCGTACATAAAAAAAGATATCAACCCAAAACTGTTGACAACCACTGACATCATTTAAAATTAATGACGGTCGTACGTTACACGGCTACCAGAGTCAGAGGTGGTCCACCCTTTTACACATTTAACAAAAAAAAAACAAGAATGCCAAGTTTTAAAAACATTTTTGTGGGTTCCTTCGACTTTTTTTTTGTTAAGAAACAGGTTATTGAAAATAGGCACACAAATGATTACTGTTTTTTTTTTCGCTCAATTCTACTGGTGTCTGATAAACTATATCGGCGCGACGAGCACTTTTTTTTTCACAACTCTGCTGGCTGACAGGTCAGCTTCACAGTGCCCAATTGGCCAAGTACTTACATTTTTTTATGAAATACATTTTACAATTTTAATAGTTTCGGTTTTAAAGGGCAAGGAACGGCAGCTCTTTAATTTTTATTCCCAATCACTTAATGGATTTATACTAAGTGATCGAGTTGACATTTACGGCAGTACTGGCAGAAAAGCTACTAAGGCACCATACATAAAGAAAAAAAAAACATGAAACTACCGTGAGACTCACTCATATTAAATGATATGTGCATATTTTATGATGCGTGCTCCTGAGAAGAAGGGCTACGAAATAGCCCGAAACATGTCGAGCTAAACTCGGTTTAAGATGTGAGTTATCCGTTACAATATCATTTAATATTTAAAAAAAAACATGTCAACTGTCACTTGCAAATCTTAATAATCATCAAATATAACAATCAGCTATTTATAAATCTAAACTTTCTTAAATTTTCGCGCTATCATCGTTTATCCATCATTACCTCTTCTAGATTTTTTCACCGTACAGTTACCTATATAAATATCTGCGACATATCATCGTTTATCCATCATTACCTCTTCTAGATTTTTTCACCGTACAGTTACCTATATAAATATCTGCCACAAAATCTCTGACATATCCTACCGGCCCTATCTATGCACGCTTTGTTGTGTCAGATTTCGGTGTTGGTAAATGTCAACGGACAGACATACTTTAAAAAAAAAGAAACTAAAAATAACACTTGCAAGAGGCCCCTAAAACGTTCAAAATATCCTTTCAAAATGTTTGACCGTGTGAAATACGCACGCAATCAAACGTAGGAATGTGGGCTTCAATCCCCCGTCATAAAGGTATAATATGGGGTTCGAGGCCGTGATTCAATGTAATTAAAGGATTCAATGAGTCTAGTGAAAACGAGGTTTTATTGTAAGGAAGTGGTGTGTTGAGTTTCACGCGGGATTTACGATTTTACAGTAAAACTTGTAATTTAAGATTTAAGGAACTTATGCTTTTGGATATATATCTCAAAATCGCCCTATCGTTTTATTGGATAGAACAAAGCTGATAGTATCAATTTATAATTTAAATAACACTTTATCATTTTAAGTAGTTAAATTGATGGTTAACCCGCTCTACTAAGTATGTATACTACGCTCAATGGTTGGTTGGAAGGGGTCTGTAGCATTTCAAAAATCGAAGTGTATAATATAATTACAGTATTTAAAGTAACATAGGAAATTTTCGCAATCAGCAAATCATCGTCATCCCAGCCAAATTATGTCCCACTTGTGGGCACAGGCCTTCTCTTAGAGTAAAAAGGACTTGGTCCGTACTTCGCACGGGAACTAATATTTTTTTTGTAATATCTAGGAAAGTACGGATGCTCTCTATGTGAGTTTAACTCGACCTTGTCCGTTTTCTTTACTAAAAACTGCCTCAGTCTACACAGGCCAATTACAGTTTGCGGTTTTGGTCAAACATAATTTTCTTCTTCATGTAATACTCACTAGGTTACTAAAGCTACGTTACTTAATGCAATCAGCGATGTCTAAGGGCTTTTACACACCACGTGTTTCAAACACGCCGTTGACGCGTCGACAAACGCGATACTCGTATGCACGCGAGTTGTAGTTATTCATTTAAATAACCTAACCAACAAAAAGTTGTAACCCCCCGACTTTGTCACTTCAAAGTCCAATATCTCAAAAATGGCTACACCGATTTTGATGAAACATGTCTAAGAACCATCGCTAGAAAACCTAATTTCAAATAAAAAACCGCATTGAAATCGGTCCACCCGTTTAATAGCTACGGTGCCACAGACAGACACACATAGCGGTCCAACTTATAACACCCCTCTTTTTGCGTCGGGGGTTAAAAAACTCATTTAAAAATTAGTCGCATATGAAGGTGCTGATCAACTTGAGCATTTACTTGTGATAATTATTCTAGCGAATGTTTGTTACAGATAAAAGCTCACAAAATGAACAAGTGCGAGTATTCTAGCGAGCATTCAAGCGAAACGACGGAAAAACTTCGAGCTTTTTGCCGAGCATCTGTCCAACAATTAAAAAAAAATCGCGCTCCGTTCGAAGCAATGTTTAGCTCTATGCTTGGCACTGCGGGGCTACTACGAAAATCGAAATTCGTGTCGTTCCGTCCCTCTGACTCTTATACTATTATATAATACGAGAGTGAGAGAGACGATACGAACAATTTTCGAATTTCGGAGTGAGCCTTCTGTTCAAAATTCCGTTAAACAAATTTAAAAACAGCGAGTGCTTAATAACAAGTGAATCCTCAAGTTTATCAGCACCTTAACTGAAGAATAAGCACTCAATTTATCTTAAATTATCTTCCAGACAATACTCATAATGTTTGCGTTTGCCGCTGTCTGTAAAGCATGGCCTTATCGCTGACCGCAGCAAAGCGGCGTTATTATCCGCGACCGCACCACACGCCTTGTATTCCATTTTCCTTTCATATCGCCATGAGAACTAAATTAAATAGATAATACACTATTTAAAATGTACATTTTGGTCGTTCAAAGAGAAAATGTCAAGCAAGTGACAATTTTTGTGTTGCTGATATTGAGTGTACAAAGAAGAACAATGAAAAATCTCTTATGGGAGAAAACTTGCAAGTGTCAAACATGAAGCCCGTTTACACCAACAAGAAAAATCGTGCAAGGCCGTAAAGCGAACGAGTGGATGCATTTTGGACGTTTTATTTCGCAAGTCTAAACTAGGCTTTAAATAGTAAATAACAGTTCCAAATAATAATAATATCTTATAATATCTTTGTCTTTAATGATAAAAAAATACGGCTAAGTTCTTATATTCCCCGTATGTCTCTAAATTGCACCCCAGGTTCTCAAGATAAAGGCTCAGCCTAGTTCGAGGACCGCCAGATATTTCTTTGTTGTATAATTTATGTCTAATGTTTTAAGCGAATAAATGATTATTATTATATTATAAATCCCTCGAGACTTAAGAGGATTTTTTTGTCCATTCTTTTGATTGGAGTAGGTTTGATTCCCAAACGAAACAAAGTTATTTTTAGAAAATCTCTAAATGCAGTATTACTGATATTTTTAATTTAAATCATATATAGTATCTGTAGTAAAATATCCTATCTGCAATTTCTATTCATGTCGCATTGTCTCGGGACGCCCTTTATATTAAATATAATGATGATTAGTCAGCTATTCTATTACTAAAGTTAATTTCAAAAGCAGTTATTTACTAAGAAAATTTGTGCAGGAAAAAGAAATGTTGTATGCTCAGTTTATTCCAGTCAAATAGAAAATACAAAGTTAGAAAACTTTTCTAAAAACACAAAGATGGTTTTAGAAGGTAAAACAAAGGGGATTTAGTCCAGTTAAACATAACAGTCTAATAAACTCCTTAGTAAAGTGTTTTCTTGGACTTGGCAAAGTAAACCCCTCTATTTATCGAAAGGGGTGAACTTTGTATGAAGACAAACTGAAAATATTGCCAGTAGAAACTTGGAAATGTTCGTATAATTCGAAATAAACGAATTGTAAAATTAACCAAATCGTTAGTAATGGCAAGTTTAATTTAAAAATACAACCTTAGAATTTTTTAAAGCAAACACTGAATCACGCTAACTCAACTATCACCACCACCACTGACGCGTTTCGAACTCAACCAGAGTTCATTCTCTGAGGAACACAACCGTTCACCATGCTACCAGATGTTAGATGTCATTAATATGGACCTCCGCAAAGTAACGGCTGATTCAATAAATTATGTATATTGCAGTGTTTGCTGCATAATAATAGAAAATTAATTTGATAAGCATAGATCGTTGGCGCATGAAATTGTATGCGTTTCCGATCCCCTAATGTTTTCACGGCTGTTACACTTTGACATAAATTTGAATGAAATATAATCCATTTCACATATTAAATGGTTACGCTCTTTAAACACGCCACCATACTACTCGTAGAGCTTTGGGTACTTTTAATTAGGTAAGTATTTATATTACCTATTAGTATTTGTATTAGTATTTGTATTTATTTGTATTATTATTAGGTATTTATTTGTAGTGGTTTGACCTATCGCCTCTCAAGCAGAGGGTCGTGGGTTCAAACCCCGGCTCGCACCTCTGAGTTTTTCCAAATCCATGTGCGGAATTACATTTGAAATTTACCACGAGCTTTGCGGTGAAGGAAAACATCGTGAGGAAACCTGCACAAACCTGCGAAGCAATTCAATGGTGCGTGTGAAGTTCCCAATCCGCACTGGGCCCGCGTGTGAACTATGACCCAAGCCCTCTTGTTATGAGAGGAGGCCTGTGCCCAGCAGTGGGACGTACCTATATTGGCTGGGATGAAGTATTTATATATTTCGTTAATTTGAAAAAGTTCTACTTTTTTTTTGTTTCAGATATAATCCTGCTGTAATATTGTTCTATTAATTGATAAATAAAAATAAGAAACTTTGAATGCGTGGAGCCCGGATGCTCATGAGTATTTCGGTTAGTTAAAAAAAATACCCATGATCCAGGGCTGGTGTATTGGCATCCAACCCAATTGTACCTTCAGAATAATGCTTAATAAATCCATAGACTTTAAAAATGAAAAGTCAGTACAATATACAAATTTACACGTGCTCAAAATTGAAAACATACAATGACAATAACTGTTTTATTTAATAAGTGTTAAAGAACTGGGTCTTCGCAATAAAATTTAAACAATTTCCTTCTGAAATTTGTTTTTTGTTGAACTTCAAACCGTTCAATGTCTTTCCGATGGCGATTGCGATCGCTTTTAGCAATTTTTTGATAACTGCCTTTTAAACATTATTAGCCAGTTGATGGTAATACGCCGTTGAATCCCAACTTGAAACAGTTTTATAAAAATAAACTCAAGATGGTGGAGGTCTTGTGCTAAGGTTCGAATCTAAATTATGATCTTTATTAGGTGGAAGGTTGTCATTTAATATTCTTTTGTGGATAAGGACATATCTAATGACATATTGGCTCATATTTTATTTAGATTGCGTATTAACTTTTTTCTGATTCTACCCCACAACAAAACTTTAACCTGTAGCGAAACCTACTAATATCATTTTAATAAAATAAAATAAAAAACTGTTTATTTCTCTGAAAATTATTTCTGTTTAAATTACATAGCTTTACTTCTAATCTTAATTTAGGTATTGAAGATTATTGGAGTTAAGGAGCTTTAATACAATTCGTTATTTTTTTTTATTATCATTATTAATTGTTAGTATTAACACAATATAATATTATTTATTAGCACAATAGGTAGAATAGACATTTGGTAGTTTATTTATTTAGTTAATATGCGAAAAGTTGTGTTTGTCCGTTTGTGCTTGTTACTCTTTTGATGCCGAGGACGCCAGTGTTAGAGTGCTATCCTTCTCCTCCCATGGGCACCATAAAAACTGGCTGAGCTATCCCTGAAGATGGGCAGCAGCGCCTTCTTGGCAGTCTTACCTCCTATAGTGCGCTCGACAACCCGTATGGCAAGCGTGCCGAGCACTGGCAACTTCTTCCCCCTCATTTTATTCATTCATCATTCATTCATTCACTCATTTTGACGACCGGATGGCTAAGTGGTTAGAGAACCTGACTACGAAGCTTGAGGTCCCGGGTTCGATTCCCGGCTGGGGCAGATATTTGTATGAATAATACGACTGCTTGTGCTCGGGTCTTGGATGTTTAATATGTATTTATCAATATAAGTATGTTTATCCGTTGCCTAGTATCCATAGTGCAAGATTTACTTAGTTTGGGACTAGGTCAATTGGTGTCAGTGTCCCATGATATTTATTTATTTATTTCACAGTAAATGCAGGCCGCTTCCAACCGAAGCAACTGGAGGTCTATGGCCTATGTTCAACAGTGGACGTCCTACGGCTGATATGATGATGATGATAATGCCGGATCTAGAGCCATTGCATGCTGCGTATTTCAAACGCATCGTCGACGCGTGTCTTAGAAACGCGCGTTGGCAGCGCGTTTTCTTACCATAAAGCAGCCATACAATTCACGTACGTACCGCGTTTTTAACCCCTGACGCAAAAAGAGAGGTGTTATGAGTTTGACCGCTATGTGTGTCTGTCTGTCTGTGGCACCGTAGCTCTTAAACGGATGGACCGATTTTAATGCAGTTTTTTTATTTGAAAGCAGGTTTTTAACGATGGTTCTTAAACATGTTTCTTCAAAATCGGATTAGCCGTTGAAGTGACAGTCGGGGTTTTTCCAACTTTTTGTTGGTTAGGTTATGTATCAATACATCTATATATCATCAATACAATATATATATATCAATACAAACGCGCGTCAACAAAAGGCCCGCATGATTTGCACAAGCGAAGCCGCGGGTAAAGGCTTGTTAACTTGAGTAGCAGAATTCACAGGAATCTTAACTTGATAAAAAGCGTATAAATTGACGTGATCACACTACAATGTCCATTCTCACGAGATTCCTGGAAACTGTAACCCGGTACCACCGAGGACAGGAAAACCAGGGCACGAGGTGTCATGATAGCGATTCCATGTATTTGGAAGCCGAGAGCTTAGTATTTTATTTCTTTCTTTTTATTTTTTTATGTCCCATACATCCATACTTACTTACTTACTAAGTGTGTTTTTATGTTTGTGTGTTTGTTCGTCTTTCACGCCGTAACGGAGTGACGGATCGACGTGATTTTTTTTATAGAGATAGTTTATGGGCCCGAGAGTGACATAGGCTACTTTTTATCCCGGAAAAATGCACAGTTCCCGTGGGAACAGCGCGCGATAACCGAATACCACGCGGGTGGAGCCGCGGGCAAAAGCTAGTACATACATAAAATCACGCCTCTTTCCCAAATGGGTAGGCTTTGAGAGACTACGTCCTTCCACTTGCTACGATTCTGGCATACAACTCTCGCTTCCTACATTCATCAATCTTTTCATGCATGCACGTCGGTTTAGAGTACTCCTGCCTGACCCGACCTATCTTCAGAACGGTTTTTTCTTTTTTTTTATGCCCCAAAACTCATAATACGAATTGGCATACTTATAACAGATTTGTTATAGCATAATTGTGCACTGAACTTGAACTGGGATGATAATAAAAAAGCGGCCAAGTGCGAGTCGCACTCGCCCATGAAGGGTTCCGTAGCAGCAAGTAACATAATATAAAAGTATCCTTTACTTTACGATTTATGACGTAAAAAAAACTACTTACTAGATCTCGTTCAAACCAATTTTCTTATTTTAGAAGTTATAGAGGGGGGGGGGACACATTTTACCACTTTGGAAGTGTCTCTCGCGCAAACTATTCAGTTAAGAAAAAAAAATAGTAACCTTAATATAGCTTCAGTTCTAAGTATGGGGAACCCCCAAAATTTATTGTTTTCTTTTTTCTATTTTTGTGTGAAAATCTTAATGCGGTTCACAGAATACATCTACTTACCATATTTCAACAGTATAGTTCTTATAGTTTCGGAAAAAAATGGCTGTGACATACGGACGGACAGACAGACAGACAGACATGACGAATCCATAAGGGTTCCGTTTTTTGCCATTTGGCTACGGAACCCTAAAAAGCATTACACTTATTTAGAGCATAATGAGTGCGAAATCATAGCGCACTTACAGCGATATTTTTGAGCGCTGTCATTTCGATTTTAACTCTTTGGCTGTTAGTAAAATACATAATGATGAATCATCACACAAATCCACCATTTCTAACGCACAATGTCATCTAATTACCAACTACACTTCAAACTCCCATCTCGCCAGCCATCCGTCACTGCCCCCTCATTATCAACGCAGGCGCAGCGCATGCAAATACGACCCCCGGCTATGAAATATACGGCCGATAAATAAACACGCCGAAAGGGGTGAAATTAAATATTCATATGGGGTTAGGGGTGGGGTGGCTGACATTGTGACGTTTGTCGATGATTTTGCGCTGGGGTGTTAGTGTCTAAACATCGCGAAGATAATATGCGACTGAAGTTTCGCGGCATATTTTACATCCCGACGTTTTCAGCTGATATGACGCACATTAAGCACGAAAATTACGGGACATAAATTTGACGTGATTACGTCTGCAATGCTATTTCAATACTAGCAGTATATATACAGAAATTACGGCACTTTTAGCGCGATCAGTGACTTTGGTTTATATACGACCGAAATTTTTGTTCATTCACTTACGGTTTAGGTTCTAGAAAATATTTTCGGTCGTATAGTGTTTAAATTTCTCTTGCAAAGTTGTGAAAACGTCTATAATATTTATAGATTAGCTGTGGTGAAAGTATGATGTATTATTTCCTTGTATACTCTTATCGTCCTAGTTTATTTCCCGCCACTGTTTACGTTGGGATGGAAATCTCTCCCTATTGATAAGCTCCGTGAAAGATACTGGCCAGCCACTTTATTAGTTTTCTAAATATAAAACCGGTTTAAAAAGTGTAGAGTAAAGAGGGTACCCGGATTTTGGGGGCTAATTTAATACATGTATTCAAGTTAAGCATGATAATAATACAATTGTTTAATTTTCAGATAAATTAGCAAATTATGACAAGTATGTATATATTATTTCATAACATATAGGTACATAACCAATTTTTTATAGTGTATCTGAATTTCCTAATCCGCAGTGGCCTCATGGGAACTACAGTCCAAGCTTTCTCCTTCTGACAGGGGACTGTGACTGAACGTAGGTATATAGGCCGAAATGATGATGATGCAATGCAACAAAATGAGTAAGCGTTAGGTATAATTTTTATTTTTTATTGGGCTCATAATATTATTCAAGTCATTAGTAAACAATTATTACAATATTCCACAAATTAAGATGCCCTCTAATTTTTTATCCTCTGTTCTGTTAACAAATTCCAAAAAAACACAGATCTTATCTACTACTATTAATGTTTCTTTAATGAAATTACCAATGATCTTTGTTATTAACCCAATATCTTTAATAAGAGAGCGTTAAAAACTCATCACGCTCATCGAAATTAAAAAATACCGATATCGATAAACTCTGACTAATGTCCCATCCCTATGACAGTCCAATATCGTAATAGGCAGGCTAAAGAGTGAGGCGACTTGTATAACATCACCAAATTAGCCAAACGATATGCACTCGCCCTAGACCGTAGGGTTGGCAATGCAAAAATTGTTATTTTAGTGGCACGTGACTTACACTGAGTAAACGAGATTAGAGTTGCTCATGCTATGTGGTTGAGTGGTTGGTTATTGTAAGTGTAGTTTACATAATGGGAGATTCTGTAAGTGAACTTTTCACCGAGATGCAAACATTGTTTTATTTCTAGAATATGTCAAATTTAAATGAATGCTACTACTAAATTAATGAATATGTATGTATTTGAATATTTCTACATGAGTAGCTTTTCTCTTTGGTACTTTATTACAAAGGCTTGTCGACATCTGCGTAGAGTTAGTAGTTTATTTGCTAAAATTTCAATAATTTTGTTAGTTTCCTGGGTAAAACATATTATTCTGTTTAGTCCGTCACTTAGATTACGAGCAAATATATTTTTGCTTTTGTCAATCAAATAAAGAATTAGAAATATGACTAAAAAATTTCGCACGGTGTAACGTCACGCGGAACTTTATGTGGCTATACCTTCACCATTTTTTGCTTAATTGTCAAAAGAACATATATTTTCACACGGACAAACAACATTTTCTGATTATCTAACTATTATATCCATTTAGTACAGCGGGGCCACTCCGAAATTCGAAAATCGATGTTCGTGTCGTTCCGTCCCTCTGACACTTATACTATTTAATACGAAAGGACGGTACGATATGAACTTCGATTTTCGATTTTCGAAGTAGGCCCTCAGGTGATTGTCGTATACGTTGCATCGCGCTGTGACGTTACTATTAAGTATTTGTCATCTGTTTTCTATTCAAATAGAATTTTAATCTTTTTTATCAAACCTTAAACATCTGTGCCAACGGTGCCAACCCTGATATCAGCAAAATGTAAATGTTTTGTGACGCCTTTATAAATGATTTTATCCCGGCGTATTTTGTGTGAAATATTGTGTTAGAAAATTGAATTGCACGCAATCTGTACGAGAGCATGTGTGCCGCCGGCTTTATAATGAAAAATTTAGAACGGTTTGGGTAAAAGGACGTGGTCTAGTGACTTATGTTGTGGACTGGTAAACTCGAGGCTTATGATTCAAATCTCAGAATAATAATTTGCTTTTTGTGAGTTATGGAATAAATAAATAAATCAAATGAAACTAACATTGACTGGTTACAAAAAAACTACCTACACTTACTTGAATTTACTCGTAACAAATTACTTATAGTTTTAAAATACCTAATAATGTATGTATGTTAATACTTTATTGTACATAAAACACAAAAATAATACAAAAATAAAAAACAACAAAACAAAAGAATAATAATGGACGAAATGCATAATGTTTATTTGATATAACGCAATTTTCTCAAAATTGACTTTATATTGCAATTGTAAAAATATAAACGTAACCGAACATAAACCGCTCTGTAATACTGGATCTAAAAAGCTAGTCATGTTAGTAGTTTGTATTTTGACACGCTTCTCATAATAGCACAGTACTTGGACGACCGAGCTTTGCTTAGGCTAAAACTCGATAACGCGTAATTTCCCAGAGATAAGACCAAGCTAGATCGTTTCTCCCCAAAACCCCCCACATACTAAATTCATCGAAATCGTTAGAACCGTTTCTGAGCTCCCCGAAACAAATATATAAATAAATACATATACAACTATAGCTTAAGAATAGCTGTACAGTTTTATTTCATTTGATTTTGTATTTTTTTTGTTTTTTTATTTGAATTGAAATTGGCATGTAATGTACTTTCCTATATGAATAAAAAAATTGATTGGTTAATATAGAATTGCTTGTTTAGAGATTATATTTTAACGTCAGTGTTTGAGCCAACAATAACGTCACCAGCAACAATATCTGACACAGCAAAACGAGCATAATCTCCTTCGATTATTAGAATTTGAAACGTAATTTCAGTTAGTATTTTGTAAATCTGTATAAAAAAATATACCTCGTTGAGTTTCTTGCGGGATTCTTCTCAATAGAGGTTTTTCCGAACCGGTGGTAGTTTTTTTTTGGCATCCATAAGTGCTTGTTATAGCCTAAATTGAATAAAGATATTTTGACTTTGACTTTGAGTAAAAGTTGACATTTGCTTTGACGTATGTCCTAAATTTAGGACGTTGGGCTTTAGGAGGAAATATATATATCGTCGCTTGAAAGAAAAAATTGACTAAGCGACATTTTTTTAAGGTAGTGAGTTATATACATATTTTGAATCAAAAAAAAATACTGATTCCAAACATGTATATAACTCACTACCTTAAAAAAATGTCGCTTAGTCAATTTCTTCTTTCAAGCGTCGATACATATTTGATACGACTTTACATATTTCTATGATCAGTAGGACGTGTCAGATATTTTTGCACGCTCCGCTGTGGCAGATATTAATGCAGGTAACTGTACCTTATTTTAAGCAATACAACAAAACAAGAAGCTCAAATATTACTTACAACACCTTGGATGACATTTCCTGGTGCCATTTCAACTTTTGCTAATACTATAAAATACATTTGTCAAAATAATGTTCCTGTCAGTAACCCTTTACACTTACACATGTTACCCCTTTATACGAATATTGTGAATGCATTATTAAATAGGGAGAGATTGGTACAACACTGGCCGAGTACTCAAAATGGATACAGTCACAGTATATACCCCGCAGGTAATCTGCAAACAAAGCGTCTAATTTATTTTGTAATAAGACGAACACGTAATGTCCATACATTTGAGAAATTAAAAGATCCTGAGCAAAAAACTTGCTTGCAGCGCCACAACGTCTCGACCACGAGGTCTCCACAAGGAGACTCCGATCTTTATATGTCTCGACACTGCTCGGTAGACCGCTTCTTAGAATGAAAGGATTTGGACTGTAATTACCACGCGGGGCTAGTGCGAATCTGGAACTTTACATACACCTTTGAATTGAGTAGCGAGTGTACAATGGATTCTTCACGATGTTTTCGTTCCCGTAAATCTCGTGGTAAATTTGTAACGAAATTTCGCGTATGAAAAAATCAAAAACCTGATTCCCTAAAAAAAAAAACAAGTCTTGTATTTTTTTTGCCCAAGTCAGGTTCCTTATTTTTTTTTGTTTTTTTTTATTGTACGATTTTGTAATGCAAGTGAAAATTCGCTGCGTTATTCGTGGATAACCTACGGGACCATACTGTGTCCTGTTATACAGTCTTCACTTAATAAGTTGTGAGGTTGTGACATTCACATTTCACGATTTAGTTCTCAGTACATTGTGGCGCCTCTGTTGAGTCTGCGTGCATGCTTTATGTCATGTGTCAGACTAAATATGGCAGCTAATAATGCTGCGTTTGTATTGCTTTACCAGTTTTCGTAAAACGATGTGACTCAAGGGTTATGGTTTTGATTTTTTGCTTTGTTGAACGCCAATGCTTATTTAACACAGAGGTAATATTTCGTTTATGGTTATTATACAGCATGTCCCACAACTATGCCACGAAAAACATTATTTTGATTAAAAAATAATTTAAACTGCATTCAAAGCGAACGAATCCGCCAAATGGTAATAAACACGCAAAATTTAGCGATACCAAACAAAAAGCTTAATCATAAGGATTATTTTTATTTTCCGGATAACACAGCCTCTTTAAAAAAAGGGAAACCATGAAAATTTACATTTATCTGCAATCACAGGAAAATTAATACGACAGTTTTTTTTACGAGGGGGTCGATTCCTAGTTCAGATAGAGGTTTATTCAAAAATCTTTGAATGCAGTTTAAATGGTTTTTAAAATCAAGATGACACGTTCCTTCAATAATATCTTCTATTTAAAATATTTAAGATACTTTTCCTCTATGTGGCATAGCCATGGGACACCCTGTATTATCTACACTTTGAACCTATTCTTATAAAACCCATTGATACAAGTATATGTTTTGTACAATAAAGAGCTACAATACAATACAAGTCCTAAATTTTAAACGGATATCCCACCTATGCAAATGGATCAAAATTTACTTAGGTACCTATAAGATTTGAAGCAAACAAACTACACATAAATTAAATTAAACAAAAATCTTGTAAAAATGGTCAAATTATAAATAATAAAACACACTGTAACCTGCAATACAGACGTTCGGTTTGTTTAATTAAAACTTACCCAGCATATCACACGATCTATACAAAACTAAAACCTTAGAACTTGTGCATATTGATCATTATCTCATTCTATTCAATTTGGACCTTTAATTTATTTGGCCGAACAATGAATGGTGTTAAACATAATTAGCATCGAGTGATTGATGGTTTCCTGTGTGAATTAGATGTTTCATTTGGTTAATTGTATTTAAGAAATAGGTAATTTGTTTTCTTTGAAAATAATTAATAGTTTAAAAAACTAAACGCAACCTATCTTCAGCAGACCATGAAGACTCAAAGATCTAAAGCAAAATGAGAGAACTGAATCACGTACCTGAAGAACCTTTGTGCTACCAATGACACTGACACTGCCATTTTACATCATGGAATGGAAGTACATATTATATGTACTTTTGTAATAAGAAATATGCATTTATTCCCGGCCACGTGCTCCCTCATAATAGATTACAAGGACCTCTATCGAAGCTAAAAATGGTGCAATCCAGTTCTTTTGCAATATGTGTAAAAAAATTAACATAAGATAAGATGTGGACATACTTACTACAGAAATGCTATTACTGTATTCATGAGTTTCTTTCTGAGACATAATATTGTTTTTACTAACTTAATTAAATAACATTTTAGGACGTATTGATTATTAATTATTATTTTGTTGAGTTATAATAATTAATAATTAAATTCAAAAATAAAAAAATACCTAAATAAAAAGTCATCAAATAAAAATCATCGATTAAATTACTAATTAGTTACTAATATATTTTTTTTTTAAATAGGCAATAAATATTTAAATCTTAGTTAATGTCATTACTGTGCCATCAGGGTTTATGTTTCGAGTTTTTCATACTTTTTAAAATCTTTTTAAGAACACAACATGACATATTTGTATTTGTAATGTAATAAAGCAACGTAAACAAAAAAAATGTATTTGTAATGTCATATTGATATTTCATACGTTAAATTGATTATGAAAATGCTCCACCTTAGTACGTGATTCAATTTCCTCGACTGTACGGTCGGACACTAGTTTTTGCTAACGCGAAACGCACTAAAGCTCAACTTAGTCTGAAAGTCACGGTAGGTATATCCTCTTGGTGAAAGCTAAAGTCCATAAAACGGTTCCCCTGACAATGCCGTCCCATAACCTGCTAAACTGATAGCCCCAGACGGTCACTTTACAAAATTGGTTGTAATGTATGAAAATCCGATGGATTCAGTTTTACTTTCCATTACTGGGATTTTATTTAACCGAGTCTGGGTTTAATTTAAAAATATGAGTGTACTGAAAAAGTGAGTATTTTTTTGTAAATCAACGATTTTTCTATTACTATATTGAGAAACTATAATAACTATCAAGACTATGAAACACTAAAAAGGCGTCCATGTCTTATAATGTTTCCGTTAACTAACCGAGCAAAATTGAGCTATCAAAGAAATTAAAATGTTGACTGTTTGAATGTTTGTTGGAGTCCGCGTGACCACCATCACTTCTGCTTGTCCAAACAACATACTACAACATAACCAAAACGTTATACTTCATTCGAATTAATTAGGAACTATCGAATCAACTAAGTCGTGACGGACAGACTGAGGAACCTTACCATTACAAACGTCATAGTGACATCGCATTGCCTGACAAGGAAAGTCACAAAGTGTCATAACGCTTAAGGTACCATTTAGTATTTATTGGAGACCGAAGGCTGTTCGCGGGAGCGCGGGACCCACAATTTAGTATGAACTTAATAGCGCAACGCGGTCGGTCGGTTGCATTCGATAATGCGTCACATTCAGGGAGCGAAACTTTGATGCCGGTGACAGCCGTATGACGTCAAGCTTCATACAGAGTGTTTTTATCTAGATTATAGATAATCACTAACAACGTATTAGCCTCTTTAGTTTACCGATATTTTATTGACATTTGAGACGGCCAGTACTTATTTATAAAAACACCCTATATGTCAATTTGCGTCATAATCGTAATGACATCGCCGGCATCAAAGTTTCGCTACCTGTTCATATTAGCCCCTACTGCCCCCTACTGAGCAGCGAGTCGCGCAACCCGGCAGCGAGTTGCGGTCGTGGTCGCAAGTCGCGGTCGTCAACGTCGTAATATGTACTACGCTTATCTACTGTGAGAACGTTCTAACGTGGGTCCGGAATCAAAATGTCTAAAAAAAACTACCACCGGTTCGGAAAAACCTCTGTTGAGAAGAATCCGGCAAGAAACTCAACGAGCATATTAAAAAAAAAATTAAACAGATTTACAATTATTATTAAATGATATCTATAGAGCTAGGAATATCTAGTCGATCTGCCGTGTTGTTTCTCAGGCACATCGTGATATGCCTCGCCAACTTTTAGGCCTAAGAATTTCGTGATCTGGCGGGTTTTACGATCGGCCGCCGACATATATATTTTATTATATATTACAACTTATCTGATAGGAGTTGTCGCTTGAATTGTAGACATTGTAGTTGAGTTCTCTACGTCATACATATGAAATATAGTTTTAAGGATTTGTACGAGTATTATTATTCGATAATTACCGTTGCATTGAGACAACTTGAGGGTGATGGATAGCAAATCATCTCAAGCAAAATCTCTCAATTTGTAACCGTGGCAATTTTGCTCAGTGTTTGTGTTATTTTATTATAAGCAGCATTCGCTAATATTAAATGATATTGTCCCAGATAACTCGCATCTTAAATCGAATTTCTTCTTAGGAGCAACGGACAATATCATTTAATATGAGTGAGTCTCACGGTAGTTTCATGTTCAAAATTCCAAATCTTTACGGAGAGATATGGCAAAACAATGCATTCGCTAAGTCAAGAGCTGTAAATTTTCAATCACGTGGGCGAATATGCTTTTGTTTTTCTGCCCATCATTTTGAAACAAAAACAAGTAAAAGCCTAATCGAAGGCAGATCATTAAATGTCGCTAATGAGACAATGTCCCAAATAAGGGGATTTGCAATTTAGGAGCTGCGGCTATTGGCGCATAAATCCTATACTGGATTGCTTGTAGGTGGACACAGTGGCCATAATATGAACAGATAGAAATAGCGGAGATCGCCTGTAAAATGAATAGATATATACTTAATCTTACGCGCAGTCAGTTTTATTTTAATATGCATTACCTTAAAGTGCCGCTTGAATCCATATAAAAACGTCTAAGCCAGTTTTTCCCAAAGTCATTCGTACTGGGCCCTAGGTATACTTCGAAGTGTGAAATTCCGACTTCGTATCTTGCCATCCCGGTGACGCTAATATTATTTAATACGAGAGAGAGAGGGACGGTGCTATACGTCGATTTTAGAATTTCGTAGTAGCCCCCCTGTACTCGTCGTACCTACTTTCGGGGCCCAGTGAATTACATTCTGTTTCAGCTACCTCACGATATAGGTATTAAATGATTTTTTTTTAAATATTAAAAATATGATTACAAAATAATCCACAAATAAAGTTTATAATTATTCTGTAAAGAAACATAGATAATTGATGAAATTTACTAAAAGCTAAAAAGGTAGGTACCAGGTACCATTCATTAAACCACTCTCCTTATCACTCTAGTTCATTGAAACAAAAAAAAACATTACGTATTAAGTATGTACCTACCTATAATAAAACTGTTAAACTTAGAAAATCTTAGTTGAATACAGCTAAGTATTTTAGTAATTGAGGCTTACGAACTGTTTGGATAATGTTCACTGCGAAAAAGGTGAAGGGACAGTATGCCACGATAATTACAATATACTTTTGGATATGCGCAGGCGACAGAGAGAAACAAAGAGTTTTGTATTACTATTTTTATAGTTCCGTACCTGAAACGTCCAAACGGAACCTATTGCTGTGACTCACGTGTCGTCCGTCTGTCTGCCCGTCTGTCACACAATATTTAAGGGAAACAGTTAGAACTACACAGTCTCAATTTTGTCAAAAAAATCAACTATGTTTTAGAGGAGCCCGCCAACAGTTAAAGGGGGGGGGGCATTGTCCTATCTCATTGAGGGGAGTATCGTTGTTTAGAGCTCAATGAGTAAAGAAAAACTGTATTTTTGTTTTAAAAATAATTGGAAAAGAAACAAATGAGAAGCCATTACGTATATTTTACCAACAAATACCACAGATAAATTATATTGATAACACCACGATAACACAGATATTTTCTTTGAAATTCCAGTTCAAAAACGTCTTTTACATTTTGAAAGTCAATCTTTTACAGTTCCAAATCCAAATCCTTTCATCTTTACAGTTTTTTTTATTTATTTAGTCAGCTATAGCATAGGCAACTCTACCTCCATGTTTACAAAAGAGGCTAACAAAGCAAAAGTTATTTTGTGCCAGTGCTAGCCGCGGCTATAAATAATTTTAAGTGCTGCGTACTGGCCAGGTCTCGTAAGGAGAGTTGGTGACGAAAAATTACTAATCTATACATATAGACGAGTGATCAGATCACTAAAAGGAAGAGTGGTGACTACAAGGTATCTTACAAAACGCTATTTAGTACCTCCTTTGTCACAGAACACTTTGAACCATAGTAAAATAGAACAAGTATGCACACTCCGACCCTTTAGGAGACTTAACTGCCTACTCCGGCGCGGACGCTTAGGGTTGTCGATGTCTATTTTAGATTAAATATTGTTTATATAGGTAGGCAGGTATTTATTATTATTTTTATGTGTCCTTGCACAAAACTATCACACTACACTTGTATACTACTAATTTACAACTATACCTAATACGAAAAATAAGTAAGTATGAGTACGCGAACGTAAAAGGTGATCATCTCGCGAAGCGAGCGCAAGACGAGCGAGCTAAAATAGAAAAGTACGGCACCGACGGCAGCGCAGGCTTGACTAAAGAAAACTTACTTAATCCTCCTTAAATTATCAGTGTGTGCGTGCGGCGGGTGCGTGCGTACCGGCGCCAACCGGCGCGCACACATTTAAGCCGCGCGATGTACTTTTGTTCGTAGTGAACCTACTTGTTCTCTTTTACTATGCTTTGAACAGTGACCCATCGGCACATTTGTCGACCACATAATAAATCCTGAAGAACATTTACAGCTGTTTTCAGTTAAAGTAACCGAATTATAACATGCTTACGATTAAATTTAAGACGCTTTGATAGATAGATATCAATCAATAAAAGACTGATCTACTGACCGACTGACAACGTAAAGCCTAAGCCACTGGGAGTTAGAGACTTAAAATTTGGCAAACATTTTCCTTGAGATGAGAGTCATAGAGTTATACTAAGGATTGATTTAACTAATCTCCCACGGGATACAGAGCCAAGAGAGCTTGGGATATGGGAGCGAAGCCACGGGATAAAGCTAGTCGCGAATAAAAAGGATAAGGTTTCAAAACTTACAAATTATATTTTCTACATGATTTCAGGTAACTTCGAGCTAAATTAAAACTTTTTAGGTACCTACAAGGTTTGAGCTTGTGTTGGTGATTCAGTCAGTCAAAATTTAAGATCTTTTAAAACCGAAAAAAATTCCGAACCCACATCTCTGGTGAGTAGTTCGAACCCCGTCAGCAATCTGAAAAACTTTTTCGTTTTCAAATAACTTAGATTTCGTTGAGCAATGCAATGCATGCATGTCAGAAGTTCACTTTTTGTATTTTTGGTTTCAACTCAGTGTGACACAATCGCTTTATTCCCTCAGAATGCGCGATTTTTTAGAGTTTTTAAAGTTTTGTAATTAAGTTTAGCTGTATGTAACCTAGTAAACCTTTACCTCAACGCTATTACTTATTACTGAGGTAAAAGTAGGTGCGCACACGTTGTAAATACTTGCATTTCCTGTTTTGTAATATAATTAAAGCTATATAGTATTTATAAATATAAGACATGTTGGTTGATACACAGTCTGTAGAGTTTTAATCGAATACGTAAACTTAATTAATTAGTATTCTGAAAAAAGTAAGAAATTACTAGGGTATGATGAGCAAAAGTTTGTATTCTATTGCAGGATCAAAACAAACAGTAATGTCGCTACGATTAGTTACATTATTTTTTTTGCTAAATTTTTCCCCTTTATTACCCCTACAAATTCCCGTCTGGCGAAATTTCAGACCAGTCCCTATGGGTTTTTAAGAGGCAACTACATTATGGAAGACAGCGAAGGTAGACCCTCTCGATGATGAGGATGACCCGACCGATTTCAACCATGGCGATCATTTCGACTCTTAATTATGTACATACTAGCTTTTGGCCGCGGCTTCGCCCGCGTGGAATTCGGTTATAGCGCGCTGTTCCCTCGGGAACTGTGCATTTCTCCGGGATAAAAAGTAGACTATGTCACTTTCTGGCCCATAAACTATCTCCATGCCAAAACTCCCGTCGATCCATCGCTCCGTTTTGACGTGACAGACGGACAAAAATACAAACATACAAACACATAAACACACACACTTTCGCATTTATAATATTAGTATGGATTTGATTGGCGCTCATGCGCTCTAAGATACTGACGTGCGTTCACAGCTAAGATCTATGTAAGCCATCTTAGACCCTCTTAAAGGTGGACTGATTCCTGGTGAAGATCACAGGAGTTCGATGGATGCGGATCCAGAATCGGTCATTGTGGTGTTCTCTGAGGGAGGCTTATGTCCAGCAGTAGACTTCTTTAGGTGGATGATGAATTTCTATCCTTGAGAGATCCATTATTAGAAAATTATCCAAATGTAGGGATCTAGATAAATACGACTTTGTCCTGTTCGGTGTTAAGACCTTTGGTCCGTGGGGTCCAAGCGCATTGAATCTTTAAATATAAAGGAATAACTTAGAGCTTAGTAGACGTCACAGGGAGCCGAAGAGCTAGCAGCTTCCTCGGACAAAGAATTAGCGTAGCTTTTCAAAGAGGGAGTCCTGCCAGCATCTTCGGAACCTGGCTGAAGGGGGCTGGTACTTTAGGAAGAGACAAATCTAAATTTAGTAATACCTAAACAATATTCATTGTGTTCTAACATAAGTTTTTAGACTTTGTAATACTTAACCTAACCTTGTGGACTTTTTCTGAAAGAAATAATTTCAATTACACCTACTGTCCGGTACTTAATAAAGTAGCAGCGGGGCTACTACGGAATTCGAAACTCGAAGTCCGTGTCTGTCGGTCCCTCTGACACTTGTACTATTTAATACGAGAGCGAGAGGGACGAGTTTCGAGTATCGTAGTAGCCCTACTGAGCTTGAAACACCAATTTTGTATGACGAATTAAAAAACTAAAAATAATTTTAATAGAAGCAAGGTATATAGCGTCTTTCGCCCATAAAGCCCTCTACACATTACATCGTATCATGCTATGACCGTAATAGGAACGTGTCAGACGGAATGTCAAACGCATACATGACACGCGACGGCGACGGTTGGTTACCGAAACGTGCTAGTTGGGCATAGTCTCGTACTTTTCGATACAAAGAAAATATTTTTGCCCGAAACGTGTAATGTTGCATGACAATTTAAATTTCACCAAAAAGTTACTAGCATACATTTAAGCAACAGCGGATATAATAAAGTTTCAGTTAAACCTGATTCATTACACGGCTGGCGTCAAAATTCCGACCAAACCCGTACAGATCGGATCTATGAATTAGCATCGAAATTGGTCTAGCTTTAGTTAATCTGGTGCAAACACCGCGTTTTACTTGCTTAGTCCAAAGCCGGTTAGAAACGCATTATACGAGTTGTTTTAAAATTCGTCATCATCATCATCATCATATCAGCCGATGCAGGACTTAGGCCTCTCCCATACATGGGCCATATTTGTATCATTTTATTTTAAAATTAATTCGGAACAATTCAAGTACTTTATTGAATCAGGCGTTACTTTGCGGAGGTCCATATCAATAAAATATTAACAAATACTTTGCTCGCCTACGACATTACGATAGTCTATGCAACAATTTTATGTTTTTACAGCTACCTACTCCACATCCACACTGTAAGAATACACAAATCACACAAAGCCAACTACTGTGATGTTGTGAGGATGAACTCTGGTTGAGTTCGAAACGCATCAGCGTAGTGTGGTGGTTTATCTGTGTTCTTACAGTGGAGGCGGAGGAGCTGCATGAATACATATTGGATACATAGATATACTAGCTACGTAAGATCGCGGGGGAGCAAAATAATTGTTTATAAATAGTATACTGGAATATTTATACAGGTTTCTTTGATTGAATACATAATAATATGTATAGGTGTTGAATTAAATATTTAAATATTGCTTCGCTACGAAGCGTGTACCACAACTACAATTGTGCGACATCCTTCTCTTCCACGTAAAACAATATATGCCACACTGGCCCATAATTATCACAAACACCACACAAAATTCTGGCGCGTTTCAAACTCTACTAGTTCATTGTCAAGAAACGAAGAAACTGTCATATTGACATTACACATACGTCTGCCAAAGAAATCATAGCAAAATTGATTATGAAAATGTTCCAACAAGTTACGCGATTCAGTTTAGGTTTAGGTCAGGCACTCAGTTTCGTCTGTACTTACATACATAATTCATGTTTAAGGGAAGTTATAATCCGTCGCGACAAAATAGTGAGAAGACATATGAACGACGAAATGTATCTGATTTCGTTGACTGTACATTAGTTAACTGTAGAGTTGTAGAGTTAGTTTTTGGTTTGCCGTTTTAACTTTGAGCAAGTAGAGTTAAAGGAAAAACATACTGTTTTAAAATTGTTGAAAAAAAGTAAATAGTAATTTTTACCTTTATTTGAAATTTAAACTTGAATATATAAATAAGATTATGATAGATGTAGTGCGAGTCGAAAACTTAGGTTTAAGTTAATTTTGTTTATTTTCCAAGCAACTCCGTTGCAACCAAAACGCAAACAAAATTAATTGAAAACGTGAGTCCGTCTTAACAATTATGCACAATAATGACCATAAGAACAATAATGAAGAAACAACATTATTTTACAGAGCAGTAAATAAGTACCTCCTATTCGTTGTCCATAAAGTTTATGAGTTAAAGCTTTACGCCGCGTGTCAATACATAAAGCCGCATATTATATTTCATTCAACAGCAAAGTAAACAAATACCTTTGTAAAATTTCACTTCTGCGCGTATTTTTCCCTGCAAATAAAACCAACCGCAAAGAAAGAAATAAGTTCAAGTAAAGAGTAATAAATGACATCTATTTTAAACCGTGAGACTTACTGGCCAGTGCTTTTAAATAAACATCGTTTTGTACTCTATGGTCAACTGGCTCAAGAATACAACCCTTTTAATTTTTTTTCTTTTTCTTAACTTATGGCTACTCACCACCAGTTGGCTTGCACTGCCTGTGCTAATAATAGAAGAAAGCTCAGCACTTTCCAAAATAGCTCCATTGTACGACGAAGTTAAAATCCTCCTCCGAATCAGTCAAACACTTCACAAGAACACCGCAAAATCCAACAAAACACTAACTTAAATTCAAAACATAACCGTAACAACACATAAACGTAAAGCACACAAACGATAACATAACAATGTAATCACTAAAACATTTTTTAGAAAAAAAAAACTTTTCAAAAAAACTTTTTTAAAAGTTGGCACACTCTTAATTCGGATGTGATCTCGAAAAACCGGCCAGCCTCTAAACAAAAGACGATCGTACGTTTCGAATCCGAAAGAATGTTTGATAGTTTGGTCGGGCGTTCGGCGTGCGACCCGCGCGCTAGCAGCTACACAACCAGACTGGCTGGCTTTAAAGCCGAACGTAAGTATTCCATAGGATTCGCAGTAAGTAAGGGGAAGGGTCGTATCGGAGGGCGAGTGCAACTGCAAGCCCTTACCACGACCACCGTGAAATGTCAGCGGAATCACAACCAAAATGTCAAGGGAATGAAGTCCATGAGAATGGTAGGGGATAAAAAATATTTATGAACGCATCAATTGTAAGATTTGCGAGCTTAAGACCGAACGAAGGTAAGTAAATGCGCAAAATTATGGCTGGCTTGTTTATAAATTGATTTTCTTGAAAGGTTCGCTCATAATGTCCACGTTAACGCTGTGTGATTATATTTATTGACAGTAGGAACGTTATTCTTGTTAAATATACTTAATATTGGATTGAGTCCGACCGTTATGGTCATGGTTGTAATTTGGTGGCGACTACTATAATAGCGACAATATCTTTTGTCGACTCACAGTTTACCTCGTAGCCGAGACCACTTTCTTGTCTCCTCCAGCGAGCTTAATATAAAGTAAGACCATAATAATATATGTATACCCAATCCCAAGTCAATGCGATCACTAAAAGTGGGATTACTTGCAAGATTCGAACGTTGGATGAAACCTTGGAATAAAAAGTTTTTGCAAAAAACAAATGAAATACTTACAACATTTTTACTGAATGTAAAGTTTGTTGGCTCTACTTTCTTCCATTGTCACCAAAACTACATGTTCTTACCAAGTACAAATCCATGCAATTAACCGTTGAAGAGTTCCCTCCTGTGGATATTATCCTAACCGACCACCAGAGTTTCACTTCCAGATTATTTTATCGTCACTGGGTCACCGAATGGTAAAAAATACCCATAAATTTGCAATTCCGATCGAAAGGGGAAAGGGATATCATAATGTTTTTTTTTTCAAATATCATAACATCTCAAATAACAGAAAAACCATGTTTTTTTTTTTTAAATAATAAAGAGTCTTTTTTACCATTTGGTGGGATCGATTCCCGGTATAGATTCTTTTTAGAATCATTAAATATTTAAGATACTTTTATGATACACGTGGCATAGCCGTGAGACATCATGTAAGTACATATTTTTTGGATTTTTCAGCAAAGTATTAAAAACACAGGGTTTCTTTTTCAAATTATATCTTTTTTTTAAATCATTACATATTTTATATTTTGTTTAAAATACCTCGATGACGCAACACTACAAGTATCCTAATGAAATAATGGTACAAAACAATTCAAATGTAGTTTACTTTAGATTGGAGATGATCGTGCCAATTGAAACTATTCCGCTATTTGCCAGTCTATTGAACTTTAAATTTTATTCTTGATTACTTTGACATGTTTGACCTGATTATTCTTCATTCCAGATAACGATGGTCAAATTTTGTATGAGGATGCTGGTATTGAATAGAACGTGTTGATTAGGGTATTCCTAACCTATTTACAAAGCCTCGTGCCAAACGTCACAGTATTAAGTAATATTTTGCTTTTATTTTCACCTAATGACATTACATTTACATTATTAGAACATTCCTGAAAACTCTAGCCATTGTTCGGAAAGTAGAGACATGTTGTATCTAACCTTCAACGATATTCTGTCGTGTATTCAAAAAGTTTTGCTAAAAGTAAAAAAACATGCTTTTTTGCTAACTGCACCTTGCATTGTCATTATCCAACTTACATATTATATTTCAAGTCAATTTGACCACTAGAACTTGCAAGATTTGAAGCAAACAAAAACATATATATGATGTGAAGTTTTTAAAAAAAGCTTGTAAAATTTACTTGTGTCCTGAATTGTGATGTCTTTGATATTTTCACATTATATTAACTAGTAAATTTTAGATAGCTTTTGTCTTTTTTTCGCAGCGCTTAAGATTTTCGATTGGTTCGGTTCGGTTTCCGTGGTGGTCTAGTCGGTATGATACCTCTCGCACGTAAAGCTACAAGAGATACGGGTTCGAATCACGTCCAGCGATCCGATGTTTTACCGTCTCAAAGGTGGTTACCGTTTTTATCAGTAGCGTGTCTTTGTAATAATTCAATTTCCATAGGGGGAGCTTAATTTTTGCTACTCTACTCACCCATATCTTCCATTCACCTCCTTCATGTGCCTCTTTAAGGTCTGTTAATCTGCTAAAATGGGACTGCATGAGAATGCAGGCTGAAATGGGACTGGGCAGGCCACGTCAGCCGTATGGAACCCAATAGGTGCGCTAAAATAGCCACAGACTGGATACCACAAAACGGACTTCGGCAGCGCGGCAGGCCCAGGCGTCGATGGCGGGATGATCTGGACGCCTTTCTTCGCAGCTAGTCAGAGATCGCCCGAGTGGAGGACATGGAGGGAGGTCTTTTCCCAGCAGTGGGACAACTCTATAAGCTTTTAAATAATAATAATAATAATCTGCTAAAAAAATTCACGCCACATCACTGACGTTAATGTCAATTTGTTTAACGTTATCTGGAATAATAGTCTGTTTGAAGCACTAAGTTCAGTTTTTTTTTGTTTTTTTTTTTTATTATTCTAAATTGACCAGCAAACGATCTCTATCTCACCTGATGGTTCATCATCATCATCCTCATCATAACAGCCGTTGAACGTCCACTGCTGGACATAGGCGTCCCCCATAGACCTTCAACTGAACCTCGGTTGGAATCGGCTTTGGTGGACATCCCACGCCGCGCCTGCCGATCCGCGGTCTCCACAAAAGAACCTTTCGGCCCCAACGACTATCTGTTCCCCGATGGTTGTACGTTGTTTTACAGACAACATTCTGATAGAATTTTGTTTAACAGACATTTTTTATCGTATTATCGTTTCATAGAATAATCAATACGCAGAACACTTACTTTGAAGAAATTTAAAACATTGATTTTTGTTACAAATATAAGTTTTTGTTTAGATTTTCATATCAAAGAATTACAAGTCAAATATTCATTATTCTCATATTATTTAGTTATTATAAAACTTATAACCAAGAAAAACATGCAATTCGTTTTCTGATGTGGTCGCAATTCTTACCTGACCTAACCCACTTTTCTAGTAGCGAGTCGACTCTGACGAGGTCACTGTTCTAACCTAACCTAACCAACTTTTCTGGTAGCGCTTTCTAACCTATTCTAATATATTTTATCGAACAAACAATTATTTGTTAAAAAAGAATTCTACAATTTGATAAATAATAAAGTGAGATTATAAGATTCATTGAATAGTTTTTCTATTAAATATGTTTCATTTAAGTAAATATTCGTTGAAACAATAATATTCGAAGTAAAAATACAAGGACCAAATATTATATGAAACATTTTCTGCGAAACGAAATTTTATGAAATTTCTGTCTGCGAAAGAAGGGAACACCGTTCCCCGATACCTGATGGTTAGTATAGATGAAGTCCAGGTTAAAGTTCACTGGTGCGGTAACAATTTATTTCTCCAGCCTATAGCAATCATGGTTTAGGTGAAAATAAACTAAGAAACCACATTGATGTCTTTATTTTTGTCAGAGTCATTAGCGTCTTCTTAAAAATATTTTTAACGATCTGTTTAATTAAATTTCATAATATTATGAAAGATATTTTCTTGTCGTATTAAAACTACTATAGTATACAGTAAATAATATATTGATTAGTATAGTATACTAGGTCCTTCCCCCCTTTTTACCATACAGTACTACATATAGTCCTGTAGTGTTTTTGGGCACTTAAAACTAACGACACATTTTTAAAGATGTTCGTAAATGTCAAACCAATTTACTACAATCAATTATAGATTAAGGAAATTTATTGATAGAGCGAAAAATCTCTACATTATTTATTTTTACCAAACAAACTGCATTTGCATTGCTTTACTAAAATCATGTTTCGAGAGTACAGTCGGTGTCCCAACATAAGTATCCACTTTTCTATACAACTATTTAGTATGAAAAAGTGGATACATGAGTTAGGGAACAGACCGTAGTACCACTCGGCCATATTCGCCAATTTTTTCCTAGATGTTTTATTCACACCAAACCATTTGAAAATTCACCGACAAGCAAGAGCATTAAACACAATTTAGAATAAAACACGCCGACAATTCAGAGATCCCGTTTTACCTTAGCAGGATTCCAGGCCTAGCACACAGCCTCTTAATTTTAGACATAAAGCATCTATCCTTTACTATGTTACTACATAGAAAAGGACGCATGCCTTATTTTTATACCAACCAGCCAGCATGCTAGAGTCATCATATATTTTTTTTTGAAGCCGCATTTGTCGGTGCGCTTGATCGGGTGCAATTAAAGTGTAAATGCATCGTAAACGACGGAACAAAATGGCGCAGGTAAGGGGTATACCATTGTTCAGTTTGGACCCTCGGTTTTTTTTTAATTAGCAACGGAGTCGAGGTTGCCAGTTGCTTCGCGGTCTAATTGTAGATTGTTGTTAGTTGTGAATTAGGAAATGTTTCATCATCCACATCAAGCCGAAGCAATTATTTCGAGAAGTAAATCGTTGTAAGCTGAGCTAGGAAAATAAATATCTGGCTTTTTGGCTGAGACAACCAGATAGCCCAGTGCTTAGAGAACCTGACTACGAAGCTTGAGGTCCCGGGTTCGATTCCCAGTCTGGGCAGATATTTGTATGAATAATACGAGTGTTTATTCTCGAGTCTTGGTTATTTAATATGTAATTAAGTATGTATTTATCTATATAAGTATGTTTATCCGTTGTCGCTAATCGCGACGCCATCACATAATCGGAGCGGCCAAGGTGATTAAATATATCGAAACGTGAACTCTAATACCTTAATAATAGAGTGCATGTGCAGATATTTTTGACCACCTTGGCCGCTCCGAAATATCTAATGGCGACTGTACAAGCTTTGCTTAGTTTTGGACTAGGTCAATTGGTGTAAATTGTCCCATGATATTTATTCATTTATTATTTTTTTAGCTATAGGCACCTCGTAATTTAAGTATGTGTAATTCCTATCCTCTTATTGTTTGATACGGTAGAGATAGGCTTATACCAACCTACAATAGCCAAGCTTATAATAAAAGCTGCGTCTATTAATTATTTTTGATTTTCTCAACCGAACGAATTTATCCGACAACAGGAAAAACTAGAAAACTATTCGCATAAAAACCCTTTCCAAATTTGTCTTATTAGAGAAGCGAATTGGTCATATCGATAAGTTATCGATGGCGGCAATTACTCGGATCGTAACAAGAGCGGGGACACGACAATAACGCCGGTCGCGTATCGATACTATCGAAGCCAGATACAAATGAATAATCTATAAATGCCATAAAGACAGTCGTTGGCGCACTAAGGGTGTGTAGAACAGGCAAAATGTGTGAAGATTTTTTAAATTCAAAACTTTAGTTAACGACCCGACAATTCGAGCCCTTTTTAAGTAAAGTTCTTTTTATTTTAGTAGGCATAATTATCATCATCATCATAATTTAAGAGTTGCACTCTTGTCGGTGGAGTAATTCCTACTTTTACTTTCCTCTAAGCTTTCGATTTCGTGCTAATATTATTAACGTGATCCTGAATTTGATAGAAATAATTTAAGCTTGGTCTTACTCTTCTTCTCTACATATTAGATGGTGTAGTTTGTAAGATTTTTAAGAATCGGTTCAGGTAGCTCCAAGGAATGTTTCCTGCGTAATATAACAGCACACAAAGTGTACCTCTTTAATAAATTATTTATAATAATTACGATAATTGGTGTTATATTAATGTTTTTTGACAGTCATCCTCATAATGATCGAGGAACTGGAACTGTTTTATTTTTATCTCCCATTATTATTTATTGTGTTATGTGCCTGATCTAAGCCGTCTTAACTCTACACGAGAAGTTAATACGATCCAGTTATTAGGAGAATAATAACTCGACATATTCCATACTCAGCCCGTTTCACAGATATCATCTATGCTATTTTTATTTTATTCATAGAGCACCATCTTTATTCCTTTGTTTACTCCCGCTTCGGAGATTATATTATAATTTGTTCAACGTCATGGAGTTTGGCCCCCCTGTCATGTAGTTGAAGTGAAAATGGGCCAAAAACCTTGCATCAGAAGGACGTTGTTTTGTTTTTTCTTTCGCTAGCGCGGCAGGTTTTCGGTTGGCAATTTTAGGACGTCGACTTTTGTTGTCAGGCAGGTACTAAGCGCCACAACCCACTGTGTGGGCCACAACACAACTGATTGAATATGTTTTTTTTTAAATTACATTTTATATTGTACAGTCATCATTTAGTTGTCTATACGAATAAAAATGTAATAGTCATAATTTAAATACATACTAGTTAAGTAAGATATTTGGTACTTAAAAAGAACTTTATATTTTGCATGCTATTATGTTAGCAAAGTGGTGAACATTTTAATGTATTAAATCTAATACCTTTATAACCAACACAGAATGAATTATTATTATTATAACTTTAAATTTATATAATAATTGTGTATATATTATACCCCGAAACAAATAGGTACCTAGCTCTTTAAAAAAAAACTAGCCATAAATTAAAACATTTCGAAAAAGGAAAACAAAATGTCAAACATGGCAAACTTTTGAAATAGGAACGCGGTCGGCGGAAACGGGTCCATTAGTGCGTTTTATACTTTTTAAATTGATCACTAGCGGGCTGGCACGGACGTCATCGGAACAGCCTGGCCGAAAAAAAACAGCGCCCACCTTAACACACAGTTTACACTGTACCTATTTCTAGGATAGTGATGGGATAATTGTGTGAATAATGTCGACATTTCAAAATTAAAAATATTGACCCTTAATTTAACCATATCGAAAATACAAACTGAGACATGGATGCACAGAAAAACTAGAAAAAGAGACCCCCTACACTACCACTGGACAGGAGTACCTGGGTTCGATTCCCAGCGCTGGTCTCTTTTTCTGGTTTTTCTGTGCATCCATGTCTCAGTTTGTATTTTCGATATGGTTTTACGGGATGGCCGTAAAAGTAACAAATTTGGATTTGAAATAAAAAGTACAAAAAGACTCCAAATTACCAATCATAATCTTAATTTAACCTTAAGTTAGACCAGTTTATGCATACAGTTTCACGGTCACGATAAAGGAAAATTAGTGTGGTCCATTGATATGAACCTCCGCAAAGTAATACCTAACGCCTGAATCAATCCTCCTTAAATACCTTTTAAGCACAATAGGTACCTACGAGTCCGGAAGTTGCTACTCATTCTGTTTTTTGGTCATATGAGCTTTGATTGTGTACAGTCACCAATATCTGACAACAATGTAGATAACACGTGTCAGATATTTTTGCACGCTTCGCTGTGGCAGATATTAACGCAGGTGACTGTACCTATAGTCAATAATCTGCACTGTAATTTTATAACTAACAGTACCTAATAAATTAATAGTAGGTAGGTTGTACAACAATAGCATAAAACGAGCCATTTTACGCGAGACGTTCATATGGCCACCCGAACCGGTATGGCGAGGGTGGATAGATACATTGAGGGGAAAATGGGTTTCATGCTCGAGTTTTACATTCTGCTCTTCACTTCGATTGCGAGGAGATGAAATAACAACAGTGAAAACATTGTTCACTTACTATAGGTACCTACCTTTTATTTTTCACGCATTGCTAATATAGTTATAAATGTTTAATTTTATTGATTTATTTAATTGATATTTAGTTTTATACAAAATAAAAATTATAAAAATATTATATATAGAAACTTTTTTCTTCTTGGTCTTAGACGAAGATTTAATTTATGCACTAGAGCATGAAAAGTCATTTTATGTCGCCTAGATTCAGCTTAAACACGAACTTTACGAGCATGAGAAGTGAAAATATTGAACGGAAAGTACCTAACTCATTTTTTTTTAGTTTTAGAGTTAATGGCAAGAAACCACAAAAAGATACCAACTACATAAATATACACTGTCAGTAAAAACATAGGCACGCTGGTAAAACATTTATCCGACAAAATACAACCATCAATACAACTTAGTTTTTCTTCTAAAAACATAAACCAGTAATAAAAATAACTATCGATACCCCAACTCTAACACTCACCGGGCCATCCTTAAAACTTTATTTATTTATCAAAATACTGGCTTGTATCAGCTCTCAATCATCGCATGTTTTCGGATCACTCGCCGCGCGCCAGACCATCCGTCTTTATAAAACTCAGTGTAAACCAGCCGCTATATTGTACGTTTTTACTGCTAATTAATTTGTTTATACAATAGCGCCGAAAATTTACAGCCGTAATAAAAATTCGCGAGCGTTTGAGGGGTTAACTGTGCGGTGTAGTTGTGTGCTCTTTTAGTTCGGAATAAATTGGGCGGTTTTATAGTTAGCGGTGAAGTGTGACCGTCTTTTAAAGATACTTACGTCCTACTTCTTAACATTACTTGTGCGTACGTGTGTTCATGTGTGTGTGTTTATGAGCTGAGCTGTCACAACGCGATTTCGCGATTACTTTAGATTTTGATTTCTCGAAATGGGTCTTGACTTATTGGCTTATTTATTTAGGTATTTTTAAGAAACTTCAAATCAAATTTTACAATCAATTGACTGACCTGAAATTAAGGGCTAAGTATAGTAAAACTTTTTGTATAGTCGTGTGTTGAATTGATTGCTTTATGAGGGCAATTAAATAACGTATTATTTAAAAAAAATAAAAAACCGGCCAAGAGCGTGTCGGACACGCCCAAAACAGGGTTCCGTAGCCATTACGAAAAAATTAAGTAATATTTTTCTAAGGTTTTCGTATCTTATACGGAATCTTCCAAGTTTAGGTATATTTTATACCTTAGGCTGGTATTTACTCTTAAACTACTAATAATTCTCAAGCAAACTTAGCCGTTATAGTTTTCCTTGAAAGTTTGATATAGGTACTTACTACCATCCTGATTTTTTTTTAATTTTCCACCCACCTGTTGCCATGCCGACAAACTAGTATAAAAAAATGTTGTAACAATTTTGTCGGTTTTTAATTATTTAGTGCAACTTTTTCAATCAATATCTACATGAAATTAACGCTCTACTCCACGTCCTATTCTACCCGCTAAGCTCACAATAACCGTTGCATCGGCCATGTTCCTTCGATGACGTTTCGGCCATCTTGGATCGAGTTGCGCCATTACAGAAAACAAAGGATTCAGCACAATAGCGGCGAATTTGATATGCAGGTTACATGACGAACCATAGACATTTGCGGTTTACATTATGTAAGTTGCTGGTAGATTTTTAGTTGCTATGTGGGTAATCCTAAACTATGAATGTGTGTGTGTGTTAGTATGTGTATGTGTGTGTTTACCTACCCTTTCAAGCTCAAATTCCAGAATGGATGTAAATGAAATTTGACTAGCTATAAGTATGTTGAAAATAGCCTGAATGGCTTCGAGAAAAGTATGGTACGGCCGTGCCTTTGTTTTTGTTTTGCTGGACTTGGCGGGGGCACTGCCGTGCCCCTAGATATCTCATAGCATATGCGTATTTTTTCATCATATTTATTTTGGCACATATGGCTTTTAAATTAATTGCCAAAATCCATATATTAAAAAATGCACATAACGGAAGGCAATCTCATCGACGATATACTCGTATTATAATATTATAGCTAGTCAAAAATGGCTCCATTTTAACGCATAAGTAAGTTACATTTTAATCCGATGTTACAAAAATGTTACCATATAGGTAATTGGGATGTATGAAATGAAATGATCATGTATGAACGGCAAGTCTAAAAACAAGATTTTTTTACAGATGGCCCTCGTTATGCTATTTATACCTATGCTTCGTCTATGCTGTAATTTTTTAAAAATACCAAGGACTTTAGTACAATTCAACTGCCAGATCTAACAATTCACAAGCGTAGCCATGTGTAAGGGCTACTTTGCTTCTAATTTAAAGTCAAAATATCGCTATTTCTTTACGGTTTTAGACCGCTATAACCTGAGGACTATGCAATATTTTTTTTAAACTTTAGTACGATCCCGCAATTCAACTGCCAGATCTATCAATTCACCAGATAAACGCTACTTTGCTTTTAATTTAAAGTCAAACTACTTATCGCTAAATTTACGGTTTTAGACCGCAAAGTTCTAACGATCCCGCACTTGAGCAGCAGATCCCGTATAAAGTCAGTACAATACGGCGGGAGACGCACATTACCTGCTATCTGCACACGGCGACTCCGGAATCACAATATTATCCGAACACTGCGATACTTACTGGCCAGAGATAATCGGCGGATGGAAGAGATTTATTCAAAAAATGGAACGTATTGAAAAAAAGTTAAGTAACTAAAATAAGTAAGGCACACTCGTATTGCTCACCCGCGACTCTTATGATAACTATGTTTATGCAATAAATATGTGTGTTCATGTAGCTCCTCCACCTTCACACTGTAAGATAAAAATACGCTACAAACCTGCGAAGCAAATCAATGGCGTGTGTGTAGTTCCCATTCCGCACTAGGCCCGTATGGCCCAGTCCGGAACTCCGGCCCAAGCCCTCTCATTCTAAGAAGTGTCCTGTGCCCAGCAGTGGGACGTATATAGGCTGGGATGATGCTGATGATGATGAGGATAATCCGGTCATCAAAGCAATTTATGAGTGAAAATTTCATTTAGGTACATATTTCCTCATTTAATGGTCACTTCATTAACATTTTCCTTGTTAATTAATGCGATGTCACTATGACGTTTACTGTGAAATGGTTCCATGATGGCTCATGAATTACAGTCCTTGACCATAGTACTTTGTTTTTATTCAAAACGTTGCACTTGTTAACGTGACAACTCTCACAGAAGAACGCTGGTTCTCTCTCGTATCAATCTATTGTACGCATTACATTGCTGCTCGAAAAAAAAACTAAAATTAATTACGCTCTATTAAGTAGTTAATTCTAAATTAAATTTGTTTTAATATGTTCATAACACTTAACAGGTTCCATGTCCCATGAGGCACACGTGGCTCATGCGTGACTTTACTGGAGCGTCCATGAGGCACATGTGCCTCATGGCCAGTGATGAAAATAATGCCGATGTTCTTTCGATAAATAATAAATTTTATTACGTATTATATTGTTATTTTTATTTTTGAACCACATTTAGATAACCAATGAAAATTACTATGGGGACATTACATTTGGGATATAACATTACTTTATCATTTCATTACTATGCGGAACAGTCAAAAAAACGCTGCACATTGCTTCGAGACAGAGAACCTGTTAAATCTACGTCTGGTTACAGTTAGTGGCTATAATTATTTCACTTTAATTAAATGGATGGAAAAAATCTGGCCCTCTATGCAGTTGTAGGTGATTTTGTATGTAGAGTGGACCAAATTTTGTGCCGCTAAGATATGATAAGCAAATGGGCCCAAAGGAAGAACAGCGCCGTTCGCAAGACCGGCAGTTTTTGCTGATTTGAGACCATTTAGTGACATGCAAACATTAATTTATTTTTCTTATTATAAAGGTTGTAACGGATAATAATTTTCTTTCTATATGCGTACAAAGTGGCGTCTGCATAGGCTCCTCCAGTGTCGCTACCTCCATTGCTCCGGCATGGTATCGTGCGGTTAGCAAGCGGTAATAAGAAGTCAATATTAGCGCGCTAGTTGGGCGGATTTGTAACCGCCAACTTAGTATGGCATATGTTTGCCCGGAAAGGCTACTAAAATAGAACAGTGCTCAGTTCCCACGAACTTTAGCACTTTGTTTTGGTAAGAAATATCAGAATTACCAAATCGATATCAATACGTGGGAGCTTCGTCCGTTAACAGTGACGTAAGTACAATCAGCTGCATTAACATATCTGACACAGCGGAGCGACCGAAAATATCAGACACGTCCCGGCCCTAGATATTTCTAGTCGTATCAGATATTTATGCACGCTTTGTTATTTTCAGATGTTGTCAGATATTGGTGCTGGAGGGTGTACATCGGGTCTTGAATGTCTGAGATCTGTGGCCAAGTTCGGGACTCGTGGCGTCACGCCGTGTGACACTTAACTTTAACTGGCTAGGTATGCTTTCATCAGTTTTAATTTAATCAAAAAAACGGTCAAGTGCGAGTCGGACTCGCGCACCAAGGGTTCCGTACCATCTATTTTTAGTATTTGTTGTTAAGCGGCCACAGTTATACATAATCTGTGAAAATTTCAACCGTCTAACTATCACGGTTCATGACATATAGCCTAGTGACAGACGGACAGACAGACGGACAGCGAAGTCTCAGTAACAGGGTTTGACTTCCGTTTTTACCCTTTGGGTACAGAGCCCTAAAAAAATGACGTGTCCAATATTTGATATGTAGGTAACCTAATTGACGACTAATTCGATTTTTTTAAACTACCCGATCCAAGGGGATGGCGTCTTTGATCAAGATAAACCCTTGAATGTCTCTACTTCTTTATGAACCTCAGAGCAACACAAATAATGAACTCTGGTTGAGTTCCAAACGCGTCAGTGTAGTGCGATGGCGGTGATAGTTGGGTTTGTGTGATTTGTGTGTGCCCTTACAGTGCGGTGGGGGCGAATGCACACACATTTGTTGCATATACTCGTGTCTAAGCCCACGGGTGAGCAAATTGTTTTTAAATAGTTCATAGCTAATCGTTGGGAGAGAAGAGTTCTCGAGTGGCGACCACGAACCGGAAGACGAAGCGTTGTCAGCTCTCCCACTAGGTGGGCTGACGTCATAATGAGAATTGCGGACAACCGGTAGATGCAAGTGGCGAGTTGTCGTTCATTGTGGCGTTCTAAGGGGGAGGCCTTCGTTCAGCAGTGAACGTCTTCTGGCTGATGATGATGATGATAGGTTCATAGATTTGGACCCCCGCAAAAAAGATTCAATAAACCTACAACTAAAACCACAAGCAACTAAGCAAATGGTTGTCTGGAAGAGATTGCTTTTAAGCCTATTGTCTACCCTGAATCTAAGTGTTTATATTATAAGAATTTTGTATTTATGGTGTGCAGTAAAGAATATTTGTATTGTATTGTATTGTAAAGCCGTCTCCACACCGGCGGGCGGCTGAAGAGCCCCGGGCGCCCGGCAAGTTTACACAGGGCCAATTAGGCTCGCCCCGCGGCGCCGTCCGGGACACATGGTAATTGTATCGGGACACGTGCGCGACGGGTAATGGAAGCCACGGATATAATAATCCGTACGTATCCTACTGATATTATAAACTAGCTGTTGCCCGCGACTCCGTCTGCAAAGAATCCGTTTATCTCTAGTCCCAACGCTAGCGAGTAGCGAGAACAGTGTTTCTTAGTATGGAAATTGTATCGCTTTTGACGCCGGGTGACAAATTTTTCATTTTAAACACTCTTCTCGCTACTCGCGAATGAGGGTTTTCACAGAGGCGAAATATCGCTAGATGGCGTTAGTAACGTTTGCTTGCGATTGGCCCATTTAGTTTTTTAACCAATCACGTCAAACGGACCTCACGATTCTAACGCCATCTAGCGATATTTCGCCCCTGTGAAAACCCTCATTTAACAATTTCCCGGGATAAAAGCTATCCTACGTCCGTCTCGGGGTCTCGAACTATTTCCATATTTTTCATATAAATTGGTCCAGCAATTTAAGCGCGAATAGGTAACAGACAGACCCATAGACAGACGTACAGAGTTACTTTCGTACAATTAAGAAATACATCATTTCAACATCGACTTCAGCATCATTTCATATAAAGTCTAGATGGGATAGTTGTTCTGCTTTACATAAAGAGATCATCATCATCAGCCAGAAGACGTCCACTGTTGAACAAATTCCCTCTTAGAACGCCACAATGAACGACATCTTGCCACCTGTTAATCACCAGTTGCCTTAAGCAGACCTACCTAACTACCTACCTATTTACCTACTGATGTGCCAATGTGCCAATGAAACTTTCCAAAATTGCGAAACATCTCACAATTTTGGATAAAGATTGAAACTTTTCGTTTGTTCAATTTAAATTTCCTTAAGTAGGTAAAATCACCAGCATTAATATCTGCCACAGCGGAGCGTGCACAAATATCTGACACGTCCTTCCGGCCCTAGAAATAGAGTCGTATCAGATATTTAATTTTATGCACGCTTGTTGTGTCAGATATTGGTGCTGGTGACTGTACCTACCTATATCTTGTGAACATTTCCAAAAATTACCGAGAACTTTTCCAACTTTTTGGAAACTTTCCACAACTTGCGCATCGTACCTAGGTACCTATAATTTAAGTAACTGCCAAATTTCAAGTCTTTAGCTCCAATTGTTTAGGCCGTGCGTATTTTCTGTAGTCAATTCGGCGTCATCATCAGAATGACAATTATTAATTAGACATCCATCAATTTTTTTACAGCTTATTTTATCCAAAAGATAAGCGAAGAAAGTACGGAAATAAATCACTGCTAAGTAAACCAATCGCTATCTAATCCCTTAATAATTTAATCTAAGCCGTCGATATTGGGTAACACACTTTCCTGTCCATTCACCAAATCCAGAAATCACAAGAAGTGATAATGCATATACGATATATTTGTCCGGTTGTCCATATATGTCTACCGCTTGAAAATGCCCTAAGTCTATTAAGGCGATGCTTAAAAATGTGCCTTATTCTCGATGATCGAGTTATGGTATATGAATGCTAACTAAGGAAGTGTTATGATGGATTCAAAGTCAAATAAAGACATACCTACGACCAAGGAGTAAATATTTGACGAACGATAAGGTGTAAAAGTGCCGCTTAGCACACAACCAGTATTCTCTGGAACCTAATACTTCAGTTTTAGAGACCATTTTCATGTATACCCGATGCAAGTTCATTGCATTAAAGTATGACAAATACAGGGATGTTGATTTTAGAGTTATGCGCCGACAAAAAGCAGGCTTTAGCTTAAAGCACGTGTCGGTGTCTCTATAACTTAATACCAATAACATTTCATGTTAAAAATTAACACTAAGTTTTTTACAAGCCAGCGCAGAGTCGTGAGTTCGAACCCGGGTTTGCACCTCGGAGTTTTTCTCAAAATCTGAAGGGCCTAAATGCTGTATTATTTTGAGTTGATGACCTTTGAATCTAGATGTGCGTATTCGTAAGTATATTTTATTATTTAACATGAGCTTTTCCGTAAAGCTAAAGCTAGAATGTGAGGTTAGGTATGTTTTGTCGTGTCAAATTTGCAATCGCTGTACTCGTATTGGACCCGCGAACCTCTTACAGAGTGTACTGTACACCTATACTTGAAAGATTAAGGTAATTAACTAAATTTAAACAAGTCTTTGGGTACATTTCAATTGACATGAATAACTTTAATGAGATTCACTATAAGACGAAACCGTATTTATTGTTTTTTTTTTCAGATGTTACTTTGTCTTCTATGAGTCTTGTATAAATACAGTTCATAGTTTTTTTTTTTTTTTTGTTTGTGTTCAACAACAGGGCTAACGCTGTATACTAAGGTATAAAGTTATCATAATAAACATCGGAATCAAAAATATTTGAACAATGACGTAAATGCGTGTTCAATATTTTTGAGCACCTAACTTAAACAGCTTGTTTATTCTGATGACTGTACTAGTTAACTATGTATGTGATAAGATAATAATATTGTTAATGTATTAAAAATACTTTTAGAATGCACTCAATTTATTACCAAGACAACGACAACAACAACAGACACGTGTTAAATAGCTTAACCAAGTATTTACACTCTTAAAAGCGAGTTATTTATTAACAATACTTAGAATTCCTAGCGCTAAAATTTAAACAAGCTATAAAATAAACCACCCAATGAACAATTTTGAACTTCGCCTACGCCTAAAGTGGTATGAACTGTCGTATCTACAATACCCAAACAACAAGATGCAATAACGATCAGTACGGATGAGCCAGTTCAATCGTGATCCACTGTTGACCACTTTCACGCTAAATGGATACCTAGTATGATAAGGAATGTACCAAGTAATCAGAGCAATTATGTTACATCGATCCAGCCATAATTCGCAACTTTAGTGTTAGTTTTAAATAATTTCGATCCAGTGATTGACAATACACAATGCGAGTTTCATTACTTTGTGGAGAGGTGCGGCAAGTGATCGATCGTAGAAATAAATGTACCGCAAGTAGCAGAATAACTCTCGCACCGACTAAATAAGGCCCTTGTAAAAGTTATGGTCCTTGTACACCTATACAATTAAGACCACGGTCGAATATTGCTCATACTCATATGACTAAGATAAGATAGTTGTAGGTATGGGTCGAAGACGGTACCAGCCGTCTGTCTTTGTATTTGCGAGAAAGTGTTAATTTGTCTAAAATTAATTGGCGAACTTGCGGATCATAAATTCTTACATTCTTCTTTATAGTTTAATAAAACAGTGGCATTCGTGTACATATCGACGCTTGAAACGAGTAATGGGATAAGCTACATCATTGGGGATGCCATTGTAAATAACGTTTTCGAAACGTTACTAACAGTTATTTGCGTAACGTTTTCTAAAACTCAACTGTGCGTGTCGTGTTGCGGGCAACAAGCATGAACCTCTGTGTCGAACCACCCCCACAGTGGAGAAAAAAACCAAGTGCGGAAGTGCGAGTCGGGCTCGCGCACTGAGGTTTTACTGATCAATACTGATAACATTTTACATTACATCACATCAGTGCTGAGACCTGTTTCAAAACTTCAATCGTGTATGGCGTAACGTAGGGTATGCTTGTCTCCATTATTGTCGAAAAGCGATATTTACTTTACTGATCATGTAATCTACTATAATCAATGATGGATGTCAATTTACCACAAACTAACAATACTGAATTAATAAATCTAGATTTTTGTGATAAACATTTACATCTATCAATATGCTAGATTACACGACATACCTTGACAAGCTTGTGCGTCATACCCGGTAGAACCCAATCACATTCAGAATTTGCCGCACTTAAAAACGTTTGGTACGTTGGCACTGTTGGCCTCTGCCACAGAGCGCCCTGTAACTAGTAAAGGTATAGTAAATACCACAATATAAAAAAAAAAATCAGTTATTATTGAATGTCTAGTCTTTGCTTAAAGGTGTATGCGAGCGAATTTTTTACGACATATGTATCCCATTCCTCTTCAAACCTCGACATGACATTGACAGCTAATCGAGTACAATAACAGCATCGACGGGCGGCTGTCAGCTGGCGTGGTAGAGGCCCGCGAGCGCGTCCTGCAAAGCGCGCAGGCACGGCAGCGTGGACGAGTAGCCGCCTGCCTTCTCCGCTTCGTTCTCTGCTCTGTTGGAGTAAAAACAATAGCTTAAATCATATCTAATAGGCCCCACAGACACCCCAAAAAATCCTACTATCAGATTCGGCAGATTTCCTACCAAAACTAGAACCAAAGCGACCCTGAGTTAGTGGGCATACATACGGAGTTCGGGAGCAATCGGCGTCGTGTTGGCTCTCCCACAAGCAGATTTCATTATTTTTCGTGGCTAATGGTAGTGGAGGTGGTTGTTATCCAATAACAAATAGAATAAAACTGAAAGAACGGAAGGAAGAAAGAAAGAAAGAATATGCGCGAAGCCCTGGGCGATATCCTTGTTTGCCACCCACTAAAGCCCTCTACATTTTTTACTTAGATTCGTCACTTTTCCAGTGTTCCAAACATTTTCCTTCATACAAACCCTGTCATAACAGTTACAAATGCTACTTAAAATCGCAATTTCTTACCGAACATGCTGCAAATATCCACCGGTGACAATTTCTTGTATAGAAGGAGCACTTGGTCCACACCGATCTGGTATAATCGGTGCTTCATACTTGTACAGTGGACCTTCTTCAAACGTCGGTAACGGCTGCTGGCCGCTCGCGCCGCGCGTGAATTTAACACCCGAGGAGAAGTGAGTCACCTGGATCAATTCAAATAGGATCATCATTATCTCCAGTCTATAACATCTTACTGATGGACATGAAACTTGTAAGCAGACACTTATGGAGAGCTTTGTTGATACTGTACCCCGAAAGGAGTGAAATAAAGGATGAAGTGTTGATTGCATACCTAATCTAAATAGCTGAATCTACAGATGTAAAATTTTATATGCTATTTCTCACATTTTTATTATTATAAATCTATTTGTACCATAATATAATACTATGTTCTGTGGATAAACCATTCATTAATTCCTTGGTTCAATCATTAATTCATTTAATACATTAATTCATCTCTCTTTTAAAAATCTAACCCCTTAGGGGCTGAAATATGAATATGAGACAGAATTTAAGTTCCAAACACCAGCAGTTAACATACCTTTGGTACAATTGGCACCATTTCAGCCTCCTGCTTATTAGCAACAGCATTCTGAGCAAATGTATTCAAAATATCCTTAGCGTCTCCCTCTGCAAACATCAGCTCATCAATTAATGCTTCTTTCTCACGAATCTTAGCTTTCTTGGCCTCTTGTTCCATTCGGAGTATCTCTGCTCTCCTCAGATCCTCCATTTGCTTCTCTATTTCCAGGATTTCTTCAAGCTCTAATTCTTCACGGCCTGTAATCATAAACTCATGCATTTAATGTCTAGGCTAGGCACTTCTGTGACAAAACTATTCTATATACTACTTATATGCAAAATTTCATCTCAATTGGTTGAGTACTTTAAGCATAAATGTTTAAAAAACAAGCATACTCACATTAACAAATAATAGCAATTACAGTGCTAGAACTTACAAGGTAATTAAATTTCACAAAAATGAAATACTTACCAGCTTTTGCCTTGTTCTTAGTAATTAGTTCTTTATTCTCCTTTTTATACTGTTCTATCTTTTTATTTGTATTAACTATATCTATATTGTTAGTTAAGTTAAATATTATAGTTTCTATTTCTTCCAAGTAATCATTATATTCTCTTAGAGTAGCAAAATCTTCTTCTTTTTTATTGTAGTCTTTCAAAACGCGCTTTCTTATGTCTATTTCTTTTTCAACCATTGCATCTTCGAACAATTGAACACGGAAGTTGCTTCGTCGCAGCGGCACATTACAATCGGGGCATGATCCAGATCCTTAAAAGAAATAAAGGCGGCAAATTAAGAATTTTCTTTTAATGAATATTGATATTATGTATGAATAGTTTACCTTTTAAAAATAGCAGATCTACACAACTTTCGCATAAAGCATGGCCACAAACGTTTACCATCAACTTGAGCGAAGGATTTCTGTACTTCGTCGTCTTACAACGAGGACAAGCTTGGTCGTCCATTGTTGGAGCCCTATAAAATGTTTCTGTATTTTATTATTATTTATTGTTCTTTTTGAGTGCAAATTCGAATTCGCACGATGGATGGAATGGAAAACAAAGAAAAATTCTGACAAGTTTTGTTTGTTTGTGACATTGACAGTGACAGGTACACCGGCGGCACTTTTTTTACAGTGGTGCTTGATTTCATATTATAATGAACAATCGACCGATTCAATAAATGTAAATATAGTTTTAGAATATAACTGATGAATTTAGATGAAATAAACTTAACTTTATTATGAAAGTGATAAATAATACGTCGTATATTTAAATTATCAAAGCAGAGGTCGAAATAGCCCATCGATTACAAACACAGAACCTCTTATTAGTCTGTGCACAGAACACCTATTGTATATTTCACCTATGATGAGTTCTGTGACACTTGAAAATTTTCCGATTTACGCATACTCTGCTCGCAAAATATTTTTTAAAAATATTTTCTAGTTTGAAGCAAAATAATCATAAAAATTTAAAACTGTACATTTTAAATATATGTAGCAATATCAGTGTCCATAAAATAGTCTCCATCGCATACGATAGAAAAGTATTTATTTTTCTAAATGACGCAATGTGTGAAACGGAACAGAGTAGTGACGTGGCACAACATTTTCGGCAATTGCCGCGGTGCATTATTCAATAACAATGAACATTTAGATATTTTAAAATTTTAAACCAAACTTGCAAGATTTTGTAAACGTGGCTATTTGGAACACGGTCGTAGCCATCTTGCTTAAGTGCCTCTTGTGGCCAGTGCTTGTCAGTATCACTGTCAGTACGAGTGCGTCTGCCACAAGGCAGACAAATACGAGTTGAGTCTCTATTGCATTTTCTTTGCATTGTATTTTGTTATTTTTCATATTTGATGACTTTTGTTACTGTTTCTCGTTAGGTTTGTTGTTATTTTTTTGGCAAAATGCCGAAACGGTCTAAAAAGACTGTTTTGAACTCCTAGAGTCGGCAGTTTGTAATTCGTTTGAGGGATTTTTTTGAGCGAGAACGAGAAAACTGTGTCCCGGTGGGCGGAAAACTGGAAAAATATTATTTTTTAAATATAACACAACTTCTCCAAAAATAGGCAGTAATAACTCGTAGAAAAATCGATAGTTCACTCGATAAATGGTACATCTCTAAAACTTTCAAACTCGAAACGTCACAGAACTCATCATAGGTGAAAAATATTATAGCAAAGACTACAGTATATATAGTAGCACTTGGTACTACCAAGTTGGTAGCACATCACTATAACTTTTTTAAATATTTTTAGCTTAGTCAATGGAGTCATAACTATACATATAAGCCAAAAGTAATTTAATAATTGTTAAAAATTGTTTTAGAAAATATATTTCAAAACTTGAATCCAAAAATTACTATTTGTTTTTACGAATAAATCAATTTTCTATTTGTAGGTCATTTTTAATTTGAATATTTTCGCGTAAACGTCAGTTTGACAACCCCAATAGTTAAGTAATTTTGTATGAATACTGGAACTTTATTATTTTTCATGTTATGCTGCTCAATTCCGGTGAAGGAAGTGCATTTTTTACGTGAAATCCATTTTAAATTATGAATTTAGCTATAAGACAGGTCCTTACAGGGCAGTCCTTTCGAATATGCAACAGAGTTACCTATAAATGTTTACCAAAACAACTACCTCTAACCTCAACATGCTCTGTTGTACGATTTCGGAATTATTGCGATAACAATGTGGAAACGAGGAAGCTACCACAGCTCATGGAGTTTCCTCCTGTCGTGTGGCCTTCTTTTATCAAATTCATTAAGAACTGGATGTTTGCCAACCTGATAATCAGGCCCTATTTTGAGCCGGAATTTAGTCTATCAGAGTTCATAGAAGCTTCCAAGCATGCAGTTCAGGTGAGCTTCCGTATAAATAAACCCACAGTATCGTTGTATACATTCATTATTGCTGCTTAAAATAAATTCTTAAATCTGAAAATGTGTCTCAATGCTTTTATGTTATGGATGAAGGATGAATCTGGTCATATATTTTGTATAATTATGTAACTCACTGTTAAAAAACTGATGTAAGATTAATGGTGATATAATGTATTTTTTAAATATATTTTACCTATTATGGCCTTACACTCCATAAGTCCTTGTGTACTTCATGAAGTATTAATCAATTGTAAGAATGACTGCCGAACATAATATGTGGTGTGCAAATTTTTCAATGAAATTAGAGCTTTTAATTTATTGATATAATCACAAAACTGAGAATTCTTAGCTCAGTCTGTAGAACTATGTGTGGTAAAGAAAAGTCAGGACATACAAGGTATAAAAAAAATGTATAACAACTTATTTTCTTCTGCTAGGTTGTTTCCGAAGCCCTTCAGAAGAGTGACTTCAAGTCACTAGAAGGCCTTGTAGATAAAGAGGCGATTGCTGCTCTTAAGACTGCCGTGTCCCAGCTGTCAGTTACCCAGCGGCAGCTACTGTCCATCGAGAAGGAGGACATATTTTATGCTTTCCCATATCAAGTAAGTTCTTTTCTTTATACTTTATACTTACTATTACTTTATATTTACTTATTTATTATTACTTTATATTGAAAAATTCTTTCGCGACTAAAAGTATATACCTACCTGTTGACTGCTTGTTTGATAGTGACACAATCCAAAATAAAAAGGGTGTTGAAATCAAACTTTGTTTGAATAGTGACATATTTTATAATGTAATACCCTAGAATTTTGAGCTGTGCCACCATTAAATTAAAGCAGCACTATGTTAACTATAAATATTTGAAAGGAAGTATCAAAAAAAAATGTGACAGTCATTAGAAAGAAATATCGTAACTTTTTTTAAAGAGATCTCTTTCTTACACAATACTACATGTTGCTTTAGTACTTTTCCTTTCAAACATTGTTTATTTTGGCTAAGGTGCTAGGTAAGGTTGGTAATCAATATTTTTTATTTTTTTTTTCAAATAGCTTATGTCCAATAAGACAATTTAGCCAGCGTCAAGGTTGAGAGCTACAAATGATCTGTGTGTTATTTAGGTGTATAGGATTGTGTTGGTTTTTTCTTCTTGGTCATCACATCTGATTTGTTGGTATAACTGGTGTCGCTATAAATGATTCTGACTGTGTGGTAATATTATATTTCTACTGTTATTTCAGGTGGGAGTCATGTTCGATGAGTCTGACAAGCGCTGGGTGGAGATAACAATGTGCTACCATGTGCTGCGCGGACTGAAACAGATGCAAGAGACCGGGGACTTGCCACCGGTCACACTAGGGTAACACCACATTGGCATAAACATTTAATCTTACGAATATGAACCTAATACAAATTATTGAAGTTGTATTGGCTAATAATACCATTCTAAAGGTCAGATTATTCTTCGCGCCGCGCCGCTTTAATATTACGCGGTGCACCTAGCCATCAGCACCTTTATATTAAAATTATCTGTTTCAGAGTCCAACCAGAATACCAAGATAAAATCTTCATCCTAAACTACAGATTCATCCGGGAATTCACAAAAGGTGTTGAAGACAGCTGGTGGGTTAACATAGTCAACCATTTCCAGCCGCAGTCTATGATAAAAAAATAGATAGTTTATGCAGTGTTCATTCAGTCTAAAGTTGTGTATACAGAATAAAATGCAGTCATAATTTGTTTATAAATGTTTATTTTTACCATAACGGTATTTCACTTTTTCTTAGCTTTTAAACTTAATGTTTATCTTACATACAATACAATGTTCGTAAATTTTAAATATTTCATCTAAACTCAATAGCACCAAGTTTTAAGTTGCACCACTAGACTCTGTACATGTTTTAAGAGAAGTACTTTACTACATGAAATTAGAATTAGAAATAGGGATTTATCTTAAAAAACGCTGCAATAACCTTCATATGCTTTGCATAATTCCTGTATTTTGTTCAAAACATCTTCAACGTCACCTGAAGCAAAGATTAGTAAATTTAAGTAATTAAAATTAAAAAACGAAAAAGTTTTTGGGATAAAAAAAAAGTTCAAGAAACAAAATTTATGAGAAGTAACGTCGATGACCTGTGAAGGCGCAAAAATTCAATCGTAAATGACTCTACCTATAAAAAGAATTTTAAAATAACGACATTGAACAATATACTTATATTCCTGCAAATAAGTATTTTAAATACGCAATCTTTTGCGAAATTTCATGTTTCTTGAATTAACAGTTGAGATTTTTGTCATTTAACTTTCGGCGGACATTATAAACCTGTGTTATGCAATCAGTGCACGTATTTTTGCGTGTACAAAGCAAATAAATGAGGGCGCCACTTCCTTCATAGCTTCTGTAGGTATTTTTCACGTGAATATCTTTAATAAGGCATCAAGAGGAAACAAAGTCTTTAGATATACAGTCGAGGAAACTGAAACAAATACCAGGGTAAAAACTTTGTGCTATTAATGTACTGTTGACGCTATCCAAAGAAATCATAGTGAAATTGATTATGAAAACTTTTCACCCTGGTACATGATTCAGTTTCCTCAACTGTACCAATATAGAGACTAATTATTTCCTCTTTGGGCTGTGCCTCATATAAAACAATTAATATCATTACCTCTAGCTGGATCATACAACGATCGTTTAGCCACTCCACACTGAAGTTTGATAGGTCTTTGTCTCTTCATCGAATTCTCCACATCTGGAAAGAAAATAGATGCTTTACATATCTACATGTTACTGTGAGACTTGGATAAGAAGAGATAGAGGAAACTGCCTAGAACTTATCTAAGAGGCGGGAACAGAAGAAATTTAAAATATTCCATATTTATACCTAGAGTAAAATTTTGAAACCTGAACGATAATAAGTTAATACTTAACTTAATTTTTTTTCGATGCGTTACCCAGGGGTCTCCGACATTGAAGAAAAAAAAATTTATTTTTGTGATAATTACCTTCATGAACCTTATCGAGCAAGGCACTGACATCCAGTCCGTCTTCCAACCGCGTGCATAAAGCGTTCACATACTGACTGCCCCTCGGTACAATCTTATCTGTATCTCCTGGCTTCAGCTCATATGTAACATTATTGTCTATGGTATGTGAACATTCTATCTGTAGAACCTCGTAGGCTGCTTGTGACGATTGCGTGGAGTAGGCTATGAGGCTGTTTTTGTGAATGGAGTATTCTTCGACGTCCGATATAGCGCTGAAGATTTGGGGGTTGGCGCCCCTGTAATTTAAATAATTTGAAGTTAACATAATGAACAGAATCAAATGAAAGATCTGCCGTATTGTCTAACGCACAGGCGCTCGCGATTACGTTCACTGTCTCTCTTTCTACCCTCATCCATTAAAATTCCAAGTATGTTAGGCAATAAGTCAGTTTTCCTCTCTTATAATTTCAGACCCATTTAGTCAGTTGTCATTTTCGTAACTTTGGACATATCAATATCTATGTCGTCGACTTTACAAATGTTAAATATTACTACTACTTCCTGATTTTTGGATCTAGTTTATTTTTTCGTAATTGTGTATCCAAGTCATATAATTACACTTTCGCACAGATTGTGCTTGGCGGCAAAAATATTAACTGAGTATGGAAAATATGTTTCAAAAACATGTTGAAACAGTTTATGTACATATATGCCAATACTCAAACTGGTGTACCTACTTTATAAGGTGAAGCATGCATCATGGAAACTAGCTATACTTTTCTGGTTTTTCAATTAGTTTTAGCTACTGTATACAGGGTGATTCAGGAAATGTGAGCAGGACCAACCCTACCGGATTCAGTTACAAATTCAAATTCTTTATTGCATGTCACATTACAGTACTATTACAAGGTCTTCCCAAACACTAAAATCCTCAGGCGAATCAATCTCAATGGCATTGAGTCTTTGTTAATTAAAGGACAGCTAAGGTGGTGCCGACACCTGGTGCATATGAACAGTTTTTTCTATTCCGTGGTTGATATGAACGATGGTAGACTCCCTAAGGCCATCTTTTACTCTCGATTAAATGAAGGAAAGCGGACTACGGGAGGCCAGTTCTTGCATTACCGGGACGTCCTAAAACGCCACCTTACCGCATGTAACATCCCATGCGAGAGTTGGGAAGATCTCGCTAGGTAGAAACTGGGATGGCGCCGCTCTGTAAATGAGGCTGTTGCAAATTTTGGAACGCATTGCTTGGAACACCGGGATGCCAAACGTCTTATTATAAAGATTCGCCCGAGACTTTCCTACACTTACATGTATAATGATAGTGGTCAATTACAATGCGCGCCCTGTAACAGGACCTTTAAGACTTAAGTTTGGCTTTGCCAGGCATATTCAGGCACATAATAAACAAGCCTAAAGGTTCGCCTTTGTCAGACACGATATGGCAGACATCATCATTACAAGGTCTTAAAAACTAAACAAAGGTAGCAAACTAATGAGTACCTAGGTGATGTCTAATTGATGTTACTTCAATCAAAATTATAATCATTATCAATTACTGAGGGTGAGGAATTGTTCTTGCTCATACCTCCTGGTTCATCCAGTAGTGAAAAAAGCTTTCCTAATACCTATTCAAACAAAGCCTGCACATATCCATGATGAGAACACTTAGATCCGGCTTGCACTTGTTAGCCTCTCGTAGCACATAGTTTTCGGTGATACAGTGGCTCAACTGGATGTCTTCTGCCGGGCAATCAATGCCGAGCATGCATTTAGTGTTGCACAGTTCACATCCATGCCCCGCGTAGAATACAAAACCTGAAAAAAAGTTCATACACAACTTTAAGATTATTCAACATATGCATGCATAAAAACGGACAGTAGAACATGAATGAAAAAGTATTTTTAAAATTATATATATATGAAATCTTGGTATGACCTATATGAGGGTAAAAATGTCACAGTTGAAAAGAAAGTGGCGCCTTTTTTAAGGGCACGAATCTGAATATCGAAAATTGAAATATCAATAGTTAAAATATAGACGATCAAAATATTGAACTTAACCTAGGTAGGTACTTTTGATATTTTGACCGTCGACTTTTTAACTTTAGATATATTGATTTTAGATATTCAGATACATCCTCCATCCTCTTTTCTAATTTCTATTTGTTTTATTTTGTATTTCATTAATTTTAATTACTTACAAATTTTAACCAAGAAACAAAAATTTATTTTAAACAATATACAATTAAGGGTAACTACAATTAAATTTTCAATTTCATATTTTTAATACTAATGAAGATTATCATTTTAAAGTGGTTAAGTGGTTGTGGTGGTATATGATACAATATCCCATCAGGTGTATATGGAAAAAAATACTTTAGTAAGTAATTCCTAAAGTATTTATTTTGGGGTAAGGAACCTGATGTGTCAGGGAGGCATATGTCCAACAGTGGACATCCTACAGCTAATATACTGATAATGATAATGATCAAGGAACCTGCAAAAATTAGTAAAATTTTTAAATACTTACAATATGAATTTTCTGGTATCAAATCAAATACCTTAGCCAGAATTTCTTTCAAATCATTACTTGTTGTATTTTTTATGGTCACAACAATAAATCCTAAGTGCTTGAAACTGCTGGCCAGCAAATCACAGTCTATGGATGGAGTTACTAATTTTGACAGATGGTGGTACTTCTCATTAGCTATCAAAATGGCTACTTTAGTCTCTGGCCTATAATAAGTTCTGATCAGTTTAGTGCTCAGTGCTTTATTTAGGAACTCCCTGTACTTTTGCACTGTGCAGCCATTTCTATCAAGACTTTTTAATAATTCTTCACCGGGTATCTTTGCCTGGTCAAAATGTATGCTGAAAATGTTTAAAAATATCAATCAGTAAAATATAATAAAATATGAGATTTATTCAATGGTTAATTTACAACTAGAAGTCATAATTAATAAAAAAAAAAACATTGTTAAAACCAAGGTTTAAACCTTGATACATATTGAAAAATCTTAACTCTATACCTATATGATGTTACTGGCTGCCTATGGAAAGAATTGTAATGAATTTAGGGTAAAAAAATAAAAGGTCAATTGCTGCTGTAAAACTATTTACAGTGTTTTGAAATTGTGTATTTTTGATATTAATCAATATTAAAAAACATAGAAATACAGTTTGTAGGCCTTTTTTCATTTATCTCTGGGTATACATATTAAAGTTTAATATACAGTGTTACTTGAATCAATGGTACAAATGAGTTTCTAGTATCTAGTTTCTTAAAGATTCCTTAACACAGGTGTTTTAGTAGAGACAGCAGCCAATGTAGATAAACAGTAACTTTGTTGACAATAGTGTAGACCACTTTTAACTACAATGTCTGTATATTTCTGCTCCTGACTATACCACTGGATTTCCCATAATTTTATAATGTTTCCCTTTTGCATTGCTGGTTAGTTTTAGTACATTACTGTAGAGGCCGGGAAGTACAGGTTGCCGGGCAAGCAGATATAGACGGCAGAGCGTAGCGAGGCTGGATAGGGAGGGATGCGAGGCCGGCAACCCCACGTTTCGGCCGAGGCTTGTATAGTGCTTTTCTCAAACATGACATGAAATAAAATAAAAAAACGAGAAATAAAGCTGGCGGGATGCTAGTCTGGTCGCGCTAACTGCTGGCGGGGCGGGTGCTGCTGGCGTAGGCCGTGTCGCAGAGCGCGCGTTGAAACAAGACGGTCGCATTGCCGGCCAGCGGCCTGCAAAGTTGTATGAAATCTCTTTGCAGGCCGCTAGAGTGACCGTGCGCAGGCAGGCGAGCCGCAGCGCCTGCAGCGCGATACTTCCCAGCCTATTATTTGTAACACAACGTCAATATTTCATGTCATGTTTGAGAAATAAGAACTTACTCCAAGTGTGCTAGTTTTGCGACAACTTCGCATTGTTCTGTAGTTAAGGCTCCAATAACTTTCTTATACTCCGAAAACGGAATTTGCTGTAACAGCGACATGGTCAGATAATCAATTAATTAAGGAAAATATTTAACTAAAACAAACAAATGAAACTGGTTGGTTAGGTTAAACAGTGATAAAAAAAGTACATCAACAAACGTCACTTTTGACATTGACATAACAGAAGAGTATTTTCATTACAACGAAACATCTCTTCGAATTTGCCTTTGTTCAACGTTTTTCAAAGTAAGTAGAACAAAGATACTTAAAATGGCGATCGGCGTTGATACGTCAAAGTGGAAACCTAGGAAAATAGTAGGAACACCGGCAGCTAAGTTTAGGAATGCTCTTGCTGCTGGCATTTTAGGCTTCGGTATACTATGGGGCGCATTTTTTCAGTAAGTTAATATCTAAATAATTGAATTTCAAGTATGACTTAATCGTTGAGGTTATGTTACATGTTGTGACTTATTTACAGACTATCGAATTTTACGGATCCTATGAAAAAGGCAGCGGAAGTTCTTTACGAGGACCCCATTGAGGAAGTAGAGAGAAAAATTATGATAGCTAGTGGCATGCACGTTCGATCCGGCGATAAACTGAGACAATTGATGGAAGAAGAGAAAAGAATTGATTTACCAGACAAATAATATGAACATAGGTAGTACTGATAGGTATGTTTTGAGTCTTATTTTGTAAATAATAAACAGTAGATAAATATAATAAAGAATTGTTTTATTTGTTGCCAGCCAATGCCAAGTTGTTAGCAAATACTTTACTGGCAACACTGTTATGGATGAGAGTCTCACAGACTTTAAAGAGAAGAAAAGTTTTCAAGGACCTAAGAATGTAAAAGCTTCAGCCCCTAAACCTAGGGCCAAAAAAGCTGTGAAAAGAATCAAAGGTCAGAAAGATATCCGAATTGCATTGAAGCCAAAGAAAAACGAGCTAATTGCTTATTCTAAAGATTTTGATAATGTTTGTAAGAAATCTGGTATTGATGTTGACTCAGAGCAACTACAGCTAGCTATAGCTCTATCAAAGTCCTTGCAAGCAAGTGAATCTGCAAATGCTCCAAGCACTTCACAACCATTAAATGCACAGCAAAGAACAGGTCTTATTCGAACAACTTTAAAGGAATATGGTTTCAAAGTTCCTGAAGTTAAACCAAATATAAATAAGAAAAACAAGAAAAGAAGAAAACCATACAAATTGCTTTTAACAACTGAAGATCAGAAACAACAAATTATATCTGACAGATACACGCAACTTCTTTTTGAATTGAACAATTCAAAAACAACAAGTACAAGCAAAGATTTAGATACGTCTAGTATATTTTTATATAATATGGCAAGTAACATAGAATATGGTGATATCAAAAATGATGATGTATTTTATGTAGAAGATTTAATTGAAAAGTCACCAAATAACATGGGTTGTTTATTAAAGGATTGGTCCAATATACCAGGGAGACTTACAAGTCCGATGCAAGAGAAATCTGAGATAGTATTTTCTGAAATTGAATGCTCTCAAGATGAATTAGACATTGTTCTCAGTGGATCATTGAAATCTAGCAAAGATATTCTTAAAAGGAGAAACTTGTATAGGAGAAAAACTATTGTCTGCATTGACAATGATGTTATTGATAAAACACATGAGGTCCATGTAGGTCCTGCTAGTAGTGCATGTGATGATGAAATTTTATCTCCAGAGGTTGTAACAATTGTCTGTAATTCTAGCAACACAACAGTAACTGAAGACAATTCCACTGAAATAATAACTGTACTAGAAAAACAGTTACTTACAGTAACACAACCTTGTAGAAGTTTATCACCTGACTTATTTGATGATGATGATGATGATACAGTAGTTGAAATAGCTGAAAAAAGTCCTGTTAAATTAGTTACTAATGTTACAAAAGAAGCTAGTACCTTTATGGATCTAACAGAATGTGTAAATATTGTTTCACAAAATATCATTAATAGTGATGATGGCAAAGTAAAGAAGGCCCCTAATTTATCGCAAGGTGATGTAACTAAACGAAAATCAAATGATTTTATGGAGATGACAGATTGTGTTGGTGTATCATCACAACCAATAAAAGAAATGATAGAAGAACACATAGATTTAACAATACCTTGTATGAATAATGAAGCTTTAGAGAGAAAAAGTATATGCGTTGAAAATATACATAGTGTTGAGCACATGGATCTAACTCAGTCTTCAAACTCTAGCAATGAATCATTACCTTTTGTTCACATTAGTGGCAAAGAACGTGTACAAGAAAAATCACTAGATGATACAATAATATTGAATGATAATGATTACCAGGAAGTTAACACAGTAAAAATAAATACAGTTGCAAATGAGAATATTAATATTGTCTTAAATGATAATAGACATAAAAGCCACGCTACAGAATTAAACGCAGGCTCTGATGAAATTATAAAAATAAATTCACAAGAAAGTCTTATTGATGTACCTAAAGAGGCTTCAATAGTTGACTTGGATGCAAGCCATATAGACGATAAAGTGGAAGATAATATTGATGTCACCCAAACTTTCGTACCTAAAAATGCTTCAATACTTGACTTGGACGCAAGTAATATAGATGATAAAGTGGAAGATAATATTGATCTCACCCAAACTTCCAAATCGAACGAATCAGACATTTGTAGTCCTGTTAAAAATACACCTAATTGTATGAACAGCCTTGGTATGAGCAGTCTTGGTAAAAAAGACGATGTTTCAGTAGATTATGATGAAGCTTTAGAAAACATGAATTGTTATACAGATCATGCATACGATTTAAATTTCAATGCTGATAACAGTGTGTTAGAAGATAATAAATTAGATACATCAAAGAAAGAAGTTCAATTTCATAACAATGAAGATAATGAAGTTGTAGGACTTCCTGGATCTAGATTAAAATCATCAAATAGAGATACAGATCTCAATTTTGATATTGGTGGCATTTCTGTGATAAATGGCCTTCAGAGTTTTAATAGAGAATCAAGAAATACAATATATGAGCCTAACGGAAGTATGAGGGACAGCTTACCTATAGTTGAAATAGGAGGTACAGAACCACCACCAAAACCTAAACCACCATTTGATGAATTTCCTGATCCTGTAGACCACATGAATAGTAACTTTATTCAAGAAAGAACGAAAACTCCCACTAAAGCAGCTAATTTGCAAATAGCAGTGACTCCAAAACAATCTGAATATATTGTTAGAACAGATAACATAACTCCAATGGCAGACTATGCAGCTATGACATCACCAGAAAGAAATAGAGAATTAGACAAATATGGATTGAAACCATTTAAAAGAAAAAGAGGTAAATATCTACATATCCTCACTGCTTTTAAAAAGCTTGTACCTACCTCAAAATCAATTTCTAAGTGAATTTTAAGGGTCAATTTTGCTGACTTATTGAATTGAGATGCAAGATAATATTTAGTATCTAATTATATATCCACACACCATAGAACCTATCACAGTAAATAATTTAATCTGTGCGAGTACCTATAACAAAATCTGTCTATTTTATTTGTCGTGAGAGTTGTGGGCAACCAGTGCATGCAAGTAGCAAGTTGTTGTTCACTATGGCATTCTAAGGGAGAGGCCTTTGTTCAGCAGTGGACGTCTTCCGGCTGATGATAATGATGATGATGGTAGCAAAAAAATGCTTATCAAATTACCTACTTAAATATACTGAGTGGAAACAGGCCCTCAAATGTATGCAGAATCGGTAATTTTGTATGAAGGGTGGGCCTAATTTTGTGCCGCTGATTATATTAAATTTCATACAATAACAAAGTTTTAGGGTAACGTATAAATGAAATAAGTTTAGCGTGCATTCATGAAAGTTTTCAATTTTTGAAAAGTCTTGACATGGTAGAGTAATTAGGTACTTTTAAATGGTCAATTAAATCGAAAACGTGACAATTATTTTTCAGCAATACAACTCCTGACGCATTTGTACAATCAAACACACCCATTCGTAGAATCAGCGCAAGAATTGACCTCCCCATCCAAAAAGAGGAAACTAGAATGTCTAACTCAACCCTCTACATCAAAATCTCCCCGAAAAGTTTCAAAGTCACCGAAGAAAAGTTCTAAACCAAATACTTCTAAATCTCCAAGAAATGGTTCAGAAGGTGCTGGAAGTTTGAATGTACCGGATAAAGAAAATGATATGTTTATGGTCACCAATGAAGTGCCAACTTTAAGGGATATTGAGTGTGATGCTGATGACTGGGTTTTTCAGAAGCGAGAGAAGGCTAAGGTGAGTTACGCGACTGTTAATGCACAGAATTACAGAACCAACGTTAGTTCAGAATCTGCAGTGGGTCCGCGTGGAATACGACCCAAGCCCTCCTGCGAGCTTAGCAGAATAGAATAATGATCACACACTCACTGAAACATTATCGTAAAGTTAAAATCTCTTTAGGACCTAAGTACCCACTTCATCATCATCATCATCATCCCAGCCTATATACGTCCCACTGCTGGGCACAGGCCTCCTCTCAGAACAAGAGGGCTGGGGCCATAGTTCTCACGCGGGCCCAGTGCGGATTGGGAACTTCACACGCACCATTGAATTGCTTCGCAGGTTTGTGCAGGTTTCCTCACGATGTTTTCCTTCACCGCAAAGCTCGTGGTAAATTTCAAATGTAATTCCGCACATGAATTTCGAAAAACTGAGAGGTACGAGCCGGGGTTTGAACCCACGACACAACCCTACTACTACTGGGTGACAAGTGTCCCATGATATTTATTTAATTAATAGGCTGTTACTGGGCCAGTGAGATGCAGCTTTGGCTTCATCTGCACTTTTAACCAGGTGAGATAGGGTTCAATCACGGGTGTTTTTATGTAAAAAAAAAAAATACAAACCTTCGCATTTATAATATTAATAGGCTAAGCAAGGAACTAAGAATGTAACGTTTTTTCACAGCTTCACTCCTGCCGCGTGCCTCTCCACATCGCCTTCCACAACTTCGTGTCTTGCCGACGGCTCCTCCACGAAGCTATACTAAGATACGAACCTGTCAATATAGACGTGATACACAAGGAGTTGGTGGCGAGCGGGCACCGGTATGATCCTAAGGTAAACCTAACGTAAATTATTAAATAACTAGATGAAAACCCGGCTTCGCTCGGGTAAAATGTAGACTCATAATAATATGTTTGAAAAATTTTTTTGCCAGTAAAGACTGTCGTACTTATCGAAAATTCCCAGCCTTAATTATTATCACAAACAATTTAACGGCTAACCTACGTATCGATATTTCACCAGTAGATTTTTTAGATTCTCCTAAATCTTATTTGCCCAAATAACTACGTAGTCGGTCCCAAAGTTCTGTCACAACGACGCCCTTTGCATGTTCGATCTATTGTTAACCCCCGATAACCATATAGCAAATTTCATCTGAATAGAATCGTTTCTGAGATAAATAAATAAGCCGAACACTCAACCGTTGCCAAACAAATCTAATGACGCTAAATATTTTATCTCTTTACGTTCCTGATGAACGCAAAAGCAATCATAACTTTCGTTTAAACAGATTTTTCATATCACCCTACGTTTAAACTTGTAAACTATTTTAATAGAATAATTTTGCTTTTTTCAGGATCTCCTAAAATTCATGGACAAGAAATGCATAACGGTGAAAACAGCTGACAATGCCAAAAATAAAAATCGCTACTGAAATCTCTTGTATACCTAAAGGCTGGCACCCACTACACCAGAGCTGTGCAAAACTTACTAAGGAGCCATACATAAATTACGTCACACCGATTTTGATTTACAATTCGCTATACTCTTGACAGAGTGGTCATGATCGTCTCTTGAGGACCTGCAGTGAACATCCATGAAGAGTTTCTTTTGAAAATAGTGTGATGGTGCCTCTTGTCTTGAACACCGCGGTTCTGGTGTCCGGAGTTCGTAGTTGCCAATAAAGAACGCTGCTAAGCTAAGGCCACGGCTAAGATCGTGCTTCCACAGACCGTTGGACCACAGAAGTTTGGTTGAATATTTTTGGTTGTAAAGTCCAGCTGAGTCCTGCAATAAAAATCGTGTAAAATTGCGAGGCCGTAAAGCCGCTTGTAGACGTCCGTTTTTTTTGCCTGTCTTGCGGTGTTGTATGGCTAACAATGAATGTGTGTATATGCACCGGACACTTGCCCGGCGACTTAGCCATAGAACACTGCAAGACCGGCAAAAACCGGCCAAGAGCGTGTCGGACACGCCCAAAATAGGTTTCCGTAGCCATTACGAAAAAAATAAGTAATATTTTCTAAGGGTTTCGTATTTTATACGGAATCTTCCAAGTTTACCTATATTTTATACCTTAGTCTGCTATTTACTCTGAAACTACTAATAATTCTCAAGTAAACTTAGCCGTTATAGTTTTCCTTGAAAGTTTGATATATTTACTACTATTCTGATTTTTTTCTAAATTTTACACCCACCGGTTTAGATTTTAAAACGGGCTCGATTTTAATGAAAATTTGCACTTTAAAGTTGAATATTTTGCAAACAAATCACTGAATCGAAAAATCGTTTTAGCAACCCCCTAATGATTTTAAAAGACCTATCCAACGATACCCCACACTACAAGGTTGGATGAGAAAGAAAAAATCACCCTCACTTTACGTCTATGGGAGGTACACTAAAAATGTTTTTTTTTTTAATTTTTATTGTACCATTTTGTCGGCATAGTTTACATACATATTCGTGCAAAATTACAGCTTTCTAGCATTAATAGTCCCTGAGCAAAGCCGACGGACGGACAGACAGACAGACATGGCGAAACTATAAGGGTTCCGTTTTTGCCATTTTGGCTCCGGAACCCTAAAAAACGGTCCGTTGTCCGGTGAAACAACGGGCGTCTACAAGCGGCCTCAAGCCAACGAGTTTGTTGTGGTCAAGAGATGGCCGCATTGTAATGCAACTTGCACGATTTTTTTTGGAGGTCTAAGCTGGGCTTATGAAAGACGTTTGGTTTTTACACACGGCTACTGGTTAGAAATAGATATTTATTAATTTTATTATCTTGATGTCGACAAAATCTAGTGTTCTAGGCTGCTCCGGGGTCGATTTTTAAATGACTTCCGTAAAAATACCACTCGAAAAGTGGTTGGTATTGGCTATTGACACAACCAAGTACAGAACCAGAATGTTAAGGTCGCTCGGGACTCATCAGTTTTTTTCGTTTTCCTAAAGATCAAATGAGAAAGAAAAAGAAAACCGATCTTTTGTTTCGATTTCTGAACGACATTAGCAAGCTGGTTTAACTGTACTTAACAATTAGATTTTTGAAGCAAGCATATTTTTACATAGGTCATTTAAAAAATTGGCTGCGTATTTGGAACCTGTTAGTAATTTATAACATCATGATGTGCTAAGTTATCTCTATCATGTTGTATTATATAAAATTAAGGTTTAATTTTAAACAAGATCTAGTACTAAGATCTATGATTTTTACGGATTTATGCAATAAATTTGTTTACTGACATTATTATGTTTTATTAATTCTTACCCATACATTTACAATACAAACAGCCATGGCGGCGTCGGACTCGCACCCGCGGCTATACTTAATTATTTATTTATGGCAATAAGTACAGTTAAATTGGCATGGAAGGTAAAGGTATCATACATTTAATTAAAAAAAGTTAAGTATCATATATGCACCCATACAGGGTGCTAAATTAAAATAATAATCCAAATAGTTGCTGGTTCATAAAGTTGGGATGCGTGATTAAATAAAATTTGTTGATTATCATTTCATTACCATTTATTATCACTAGGTATTATATAAATTGTTACATCAAATAGGTTTATCATAGTCAGTCTTATTTCTACAACTATATTAACCGAAAACTTATATTATAGTGACTACTATAACAATAAAAGATCATTTTCAAAGAATCTGTTTTATACAATAGAACAACAGTTCATAAATATTGCAATCGGTCGAAGATACGGTAGTAGAAATACATACACTCATGTGTTGTTTGATTATGACAAAGTTTATTATGTCAGCGACTGTTTATTTATTTGTAACTTGGAAATAGGTTGGCTGACTAAATCTAGGGCATTCAGATTTAAAAAATAAATAAAAGTCTTTACAACTATGGTTGTGCCACACTTGGCAAGGGAAAATAAGTTTCTGAGTTTGATAGATAAAAGATATTTTCTATCTACCGTATCTCCTACAAAAACCTTAATTATTTATTGCATTACGATAAAAATATTAATTATATATATAAACATAAATTTAAATTAAAAAGTCAATTCACTGGATGATTTAAGTATCCGATATAACAACCTCAGTTATCATAGGTTTTAGCGTAAACGTACCTACATTATTTTAACAATTCTAACAGAAATTTTCTTCTTCGATCCTCGATTCGAAGCTAATCAGAAACGGCGGTTATTTCTCATGTTCTGACAGAAATTTCTGATAATGTGCGCCTAGGTTTTTATACTCCAGTTAGAAATTCGAACTACACATCGTGTCATTCAGACCATTCAGATTCATTTAAAACTTGGGAGTAGACACCCTGTTTTATAAACTCATTCAAATCATCTTTTTATGTAAATTAAATCATAATTTTAACATGTTACCCGGGTAAACGTCATTTTTTCAACAAGCCAGCTTGTTCAATGACTTGTCTCATGGCGTTACTGATGTGGCGAAATCTGTCTGGTCCAAGTTGGATACCACCGTACCTGCAAAAGTATGCATGAATTTAGAATGTGACCAAAGAATCGTTACAGCATGGACGGCAAATAAAAAAATTGGATTGGCAACACATTTCACAGATAAAAAAAATTGTGCTTAGTTATGCTAAGTGGGGCCCAATTTGTACAACAATGTTTTTTTAAATGTTCCTTGAATGTTTCTATCTCTCTCAGTCAGTAATAATTAACGGTTGTAAAGGGGAAAAGACTACCTATAGAAACAATTGAATCTGATACATATTTGTGTCATTGGAAATCTACTTCTGTTGCTTCTCATGAAGAGGACATTAACAACATATTTGATTAATTAAAGAAGTCAACGTACCATCTTGATATAACAACTAGTGTGTTCTTTTGATCCAATATCTGAATCAGCTTCATCATCCGCCCCCCGGCGTGCGCCTCCCCATCTTCGTCGCAATCCTGGAGTATTGTTGTCCCTTTGTCGGTCTTACGCTCAATACGATAAGCATACATGTTATGTGTAGCATTCATTATCTTCTTGTTCTCCTTTAGTTTTTGGAGGACCACACTGAAAAAATAAAAAAAGAGTTAGGAAACTGGTCAATCATAGTTAAGTATAGCTCGTTGCCATGGCAATGCCTCCTGTGTCTAAATTCATCAAAAGTTAGGAGTTGTGGTATGGGGAATGTAGTCAGCAATCAAAACATTTAATAAAAAAATCGAGGGGTGACTGCAACTCTGTTTGTTATCTCTATATGCTTATACTGTTGAACTGATTTAGATGGAATTTGGCATGAACATACATTAGGAGACCTTAGGAAGGACATATGATAGTTTTTGTCCCAAAATATTGCAGTTCTGTCTGGGAGGTATAAACTAATTTTCCGGAGACACAGTCGCAGGCAAAAGCTAGTAGAAATAGAATTTGATCTGACGCAGATTTGCGTTAGCGGGTGACAACTGATTTGAAGTAAAATAAGAAGTCGTTCTTTTCAAATAACTTACTTGACTTCCTCCAAACTTTTGACGACAGCTAAATGTCCTTGGAAAATGCTTTTTCGATCCACTATTACTTCTCCGTGAATTATTTCTGGACATGGCACATTCTGAAAATTATAATTATTTGATTTGATTGTCTACTAATAATACTGAAGATAAAAAAACCGGGCAAGTGCGATTCGGACTCGCGACCCCGAGGGTTCCGTACACATTTATAGGTATGTAAGTAAATGGGAATAGTGCCTTGAAGATATATCTCGCTTTTTCAGTGATTTAATACATTCAGTGTAAGCAGAGCCCTACTCGCAAAATGTATGCAGTGTGGGGTCAGATTATATTGGTCATTGATATTTACAGACAGACATAAAAAATCAAAATTTTTAGACTTTTGGTTGTGTTATAATAGCTACCTTCATACCAAATTTCAAGATTCTGAGTTCACGGGAATAGTACCCTGTGGGTTTTGATTCCCTAGCGAGTTTCGAAAATTTGTGGAAATTTGCAGCATAAATGGCTGCATCTTGTGATTGCGTTGGCTTAGAAGTTTGATTTTTTCACAGCTTAAAGGGACAGTAGACCTCAGTATTTGATATAAATTTCAGCTTGATACCTTCACGCGTTCCTGAGTAAAAAGGGTCTTGACAGACAGACAGACAGACAGATGGACAAAAAGTGATCCTATAAGGGTTCCATTTTATTGAGGTACGGAACCCTAAAAAAGATAAAATAATAATAAAATTACAACTAAGTTGGTTTCAAGAACACAAAAGATAATGTTATAAAAAATCGTCAGTATAAATCAGAAAAAAAGAAAAAACTTTACTACTATACCAATTCTAATCACATAACAAAAAAAATCATAAATGCTAAATCAAATAATTAATCTCTTGGACAAATAAAACAAAGATGATACAAAAAACTTTTTTTATCCATTTCTTTAGTTATTTTTTTTATTGTGTGAATTTATTGCTAAATGTATGTCTGTTACGCTTACCTGTGACAAGTTTTGCACAACATCAGGACTTCGTCGATCCTGCTTCTGTTTTATTTCTTTTTTTTCAGGCTTCATCGTCAATAATATTTCTCTGACTTTTTCTACCCATTGGTAAATTACTGTTTCTCCTATGCATTCCCTGTAATAGACAGTAAGTTTTTTAACTTTTAAACAATTACGAGAAGTAAACTTGGACTTGGGATTATTGTTATTTCTCATGGCATAATAATAATTAGGCCAATCATTCTCACTGGGCACTCAGGGCACATGCTGAGGGCCCTACAAACAATGGGCTCCCTTGTGGTTACAACAATCCACTTTTGAAAAAAAAAAATACTTTTGAGTCCCCATCATTCTAAAATGCTCAGAGCCTGCTATAGGTTAAAGTGTGCCAAGCAAGATTGCCTTCAACAAGCTCTACTTTAATGACTGCCAGTGATCATGATGCTATATCAAAATATTGGGAGCTTCGTAAATAGACTTCCAAAACAAAATATGTCTAGTATTATTTTAACTGTAAAATAATACAAGTTATTTTAGACAAAATACTTCTGGTAAATCTCAGTCAGTCAGTCAGTCAGTCAGTCAGTCAGTCTCAGATCTTGACATGTAAGAACATGCAGGCAATGCACTGAAATAATGTAAAGTAAATGGTGCAATTGTTGATATTTTTATTAACATTACTGGTGGAAATTTTGTTTGTGTGTGAAACATATGATCACAGTTATTCAAAATAAATACATTAATAAAAAATATGTAGTTTAAAGTTGTCTAGACAGTCTGTGAAAAATTACCACGCGAATGAACTTAGTATGTGTGTGGGACTGGTAGTGGAACCTTTCGCCCACTTGCTTCTATAATGGTAAAAATAGTGAAATTCTAATTTCTAAAATAAGTATACTTACAGATAAACGTCGTTCAGTGCCTGATGTAGCTTGACCTTCTCCTTCCTATCCATCCAGGGCGCAGACAGCTCAAATTTCGGCGGAGACTTGCTCGGATATTCGGGTGGCATTGTAACGTACAACAGAGCTTCCTGTTGATTTTCCACAACTCGGATCCTGAAGGTCCTCGTAACGTCACTCTCTGTGCTCCAATCATCCCCATAAATAGAACTTAAAGCCTCAATTTCCTCGTCCTAAAAAAAATAACACAATACAGATTCGCAGTTCACACTAACATACGAAATGGTTTCTAGTCAATAGCTTACTTGTTTAATTATGTTGTCTGAAAACATGTTGATTTAGTGATTGATTTTTGTTTTAATTAATTATTTAATGCTTACGGAGACGAGCTTACTGATTTTATGAAATTTCGTTCGAGCGTAATGTAACATGTAACTTCACTAAACTAACCACTGTCAATGTCAGACAGAACAGATGTCACGTTTGACACTCCGCTTAGCTTTTTTTGTATTTTTCTGTCTAGGAATGGACAAGGGAATTAGGGTCATTCATATAAACATAAAATATAATAAAAACCGGCCAAGAGCGTGTCGTTCACGCCCAGGATAGGGCTCCTTAGCCATTACGAAAAAATCAAATAATAAGTTTCTAAGGATTTCGTATTGTGTATTTACAGAATCTTGCAAGTTTAGGTTTATTTTATACCTTAGGCTGCTATTTATTCTTAAACTACTAATAGTTCTCAAGCAATCTTAGCCGCTATAGTTTTCCTTGTTATTTTGATATAGGTACTTACTACCATCTTGAATTTTTTAAATTTTTTCCACCCAACGGTTTGGATTTTAGAGGGGGGACGCTCGATTTTAATGAAAATTTGCACTTTCAAGTTAAACAAAACAAATTCGAAAAATCGTCTTAGCAAACCCCTAATGGTTTTAAAGAACCTATCCAACAATACCCCACACTATAGGGTTGGATGAGAAAAAAAAACCACCCCCACTTTACGTCTATGGGAGGTACCCTAAAATTTTTTTTTTTAATTTTTGATTGTTCCATTTTGTCGGCATAGTTACATATATATTCGTGCAAAATTACATCTTTCTAGCATTGATAGTCCTTGAGCAAAGCCGCGGACGGACAGACAGACAGACAGACATGGCGAAACTACAAGGGTTCCGTTTTTGCCATTTTGGCTCCGGAACCCTAATAAAAACAGTCTTTAAGTAAAAGTTCTTTCAACTAAAATCTACTTTTAGTTACCGAATTGACTTAAAAAACTATAAGAACAATGGGTGATAAATTCAAGTAATATAAATAATGTAGGTATTGAAACTGTAGCTCACCTGTTCCCGTATTCCGGAATCCGGATGCTTCTTTATATTTTCAACTTTAATTATTTTCATTTTGGCAGACTTGCTTCGTACTCGCGGAAGGTTCGGATGCGACTAAGGTCCTGTCACTCCCAACTGTTTTCACAGTATGAATGTCTCTGCCAAAAATCGCCCTTTTAAATCACATTTTGTTGTGCTATGAATTATTCCAAATTAATATTGTAATTAACGAAATATGATTTTGCGACACTAACAAGACACCATGGATTTTAAATGGTAATTATGCACTTACTTGCGTCAATAAGGTAATTGTCATATTAGCTGATGCAGGAATGCAGTTAAGTACCTTAACTCAGTGACTTTAACTGATTTTGTAATTAACATAATCGAAAATTAAAAGTATCTATGATATTGTTACAATAATTTAAAGTAAACATGGATTTAGTGAATATAAGTCGGGGAAGCTGTTTTATGATTCTTAGAAAAATAACTAAAAATGTAAATAATAGGTAAAAACTAAGCAATAGTTTATTGATTTTGACAGAGTACGCTAATAAAATAATCGAATCAAATTAAAAAACGGTTGGTACGATTTTATTGAAACATAGCTAAGATAAGAACAACCGTAAGGAAACTCGCTTTCACAAAAAAAACGCATTGAAATCGGTCCATCCATTTGAGAGCTACAAGCCTACAATGCCACAGACAGACGGACGTTGGTTGGCTAAAACTTATAAAACCCCTCTTTTCCCGCCGGGGGTTAAAAGAAGTAAAAAGTGCCTATGGTCTAGCTTTGATTACCTACCTTGAATATTCGTCGTTTTTCCTTGGTAACAAGTATTTTTGACAAGGAAATATTCGTTAAAATTCGTTTATCGCAATCCCGCGGGAACTGCAATTTTCCGGGATAAAAACTATCATATGTCATGTCTAGAGTCATCGATTTATTTACTGTGTATACTACCTATTGGCACACAGCAGTTTGTTTGCCAAGTTCATATATATTTTTCCATCTCACTTATAATATTATTAATAGTAATCTGTTTTACATAAGGAACAGTAATATCATACTGATTCTGAAAGTCTACATTGAATTATTGTCTATTCATAACAGCATTGTATCGTAATGTTAAGTACTGTACAAGTTCAAATTTTCGTATTGTCCTCTGTTCGTATTAAATAGTGTTCATCACGAAGAAGTTTCGTAGTAGCGGTTTATTTTTTTCTAATTCGTACGTTAAGGCTGTTTGTTATTTTTATAAGGTTTTTACAAAAATAACTTTGAAGTACTCCAAGAAATAAGTAATGATTTTAGATGAAGTCGTTAATTTTAACGACAAATTTTAATAACCACGGAGACGCGGTTGTAACTAATTTATTTTAAAAAAAATATACTCTAAGTTGAAATTAAAATACAGCGAAGAAATATTGATGCAACGGAAAAAGTCAAAAAAAGCTCGTGCGCTTATGCGAAGATTTTAAATTCAGACGCTGACTAAGTACATGAAGAAATCGTGTTGATTGTACGACCAAGTTATTTAATTTTAGCGAAAACATTTTTCGGAACCACGGTGTTATTTTTAACCCCCGACGCAAAAAGAGGGGTGTTATAAGTTTGACCGCTATGTCTGTCTGTCTGTCTGTATAGCTCCATATGTATGTATGGAAACTGTAAACTCTTTTTGTACAAAATACAGGAAACAAAATACAATTGACAAACTTTGAGATACCTACATGTACAAAGACAAAAAAAAAACAACGGATACAAATGTACTAGTTTTAGTTTTTTAAATTTTACATGGATATTGGGGCATGCAGTCGGGAAAATCCGGGACGTTTGAGAAAGAAGGACCCAGGTAGTGCCGGACTGTCACCGGCTAAAAAACCCAGCTGCACATCCTCAACTCCCTGAAGCTTACTACGGGGAGGAGAGGGCAGAGTCTTGCTTCAGCTGGAAAGCCGGGATGGAGCATACATTCTCCCGTTAGGTTCTATGGGGAGTTTGGGTCGTATTTTTTGTATATATCATTAGTTTCTTCCTTGACCGACCATCACCCTTTTGTTTACAATCCAAGCTTAGGAATTTAGGGTTTGGGGATTTTCTGACGTATGCAATTACTTGTGAGATCTAACTTCCAACATTTCACATTTGTCTGTTGAAGTTTGTAGTGAATAAGAGCTGCCTTTTTTGCCCTTCGATGGAAGGGTCGATCATTTTATTTGATACCATCTTTTAGGTGGGAATACCCTTCTGCCGTGGTGGTCTAGTGGTTTGAAAGCCGTGGTGGTCTAGTGGTTTGACCTATCGCCTCTCAAGCAGAGGGTCGTGGGTTCAAACCCCGGCTCGCACCTCTGAGTTTTTCGAAATTCATGTGCGGAATTACATTTGAAATTTATCACGAGCTTTGCGGTGAAGGAAAACATCGTGAGGAAACCTGCACAAACCTGCGAAGCAATTTAATGGTGCGTGTGAAGTTCCCAATCCGCACTGGGCCCGCGTGGGAACTATGGCCCAAGCCCTCTTGTTCTGAGAGGAGGCCTGTGCCCAACAGTGGGACGTATATAGGCTGGGATGATGACCCTTCTGCCTGATTCTTTTGGCATGTTGTGTTTGGTCGCTAGTAAATAGATGGTAATTACTAAAGTAACAAACAATATCGTAATTGACATTTGAATATGACATTAACGATTCCTCGCTCACTGTAATCGAAGTTAATGTACTTCGGATGTGCGTTATTATTAAACGGGTATTTAATTAAAATTAACCCATTAATCTATAGTAGTGTACTTATATGTATTTTTAAGTATGTATTGGTTTCTTTAGACCTCTCTGCTGCCCAAATGCTTGACACCATGCTCATTTCTGAAGCATCTAAGCACCAAAATTTTCCTTATCTTTTGTTTAAAAACTTACGACCTAACAAACTCTGAAAAGTCAACTGTTATTTCAAAGTTCAATGACTTTAAAAAAAGCTTCACTGATTTTGATCAAACACAGCTAAGAACCACCGTAAAAAAAAGCTCTTACGTAAAAAACCGCATCGAAATCAGTCCATCCATTTGAGACCTACGATGCCACAGACAGACAGACATAGGGTCAACCATAAAACACCCCTCTTGTTTCAACCCCCGACGCAAAAAGATGGATGTTATAAATTTGACCGGTGTGTCTGTGAGTGTGTCTGTCTGCGGCACCGTAGCTCTTAAACGGGTGGACTGATTTAAATGCGGTTTTTTTTATTTGAAAGCAGGTTTTATAGCGATGGTTCTTAGACATGTTTCATCAAAATTGGTTTAGCCGTTTTTGATATATTGAACTTTGAAGAGACAAAGTCGGGGGTTTTCCAACTTTTTGTAGGTTATTTACTTCAGGGGTTAAAAATCGTATGCATTCACGATAAGTTTGACATATACTCGTATGTTCAAAGAGAAGTGAAAATCTGTCAAGGCATAGGCAATTCAAAGCAAATTGTATGAAATTACTTAGTTTCCGTTAAAAATTTCCATAATACATCTATTAGAGTTCCTATTTGCATACACCAACGATTACCCACGGGCAGTACGAAAGTGTGTAATTATTCAACGGTGATTTAAATACGGTATTTGACTATTTTTTATTGATTTTAGAAATAAAAGCTTATCAATACGAGCTATCGAAAGGAAAAACTATTTTTAACCTATGTTTAAGTATAATGCAAGGAAGGTTTGAAAAAGAATAGGCAGAGAAATAGTGAGTGTATGCGTGTGTTTGTACGTTAGTTACTCTTTCACATTATAACGGCAAAACGAATGTAGTTAGGTACGTGGATGTCTGGGAGACATAAAGCTACTTTTTATCCCGATATTCATAAGAGGAATAAAATTTCGAAATCTCAACCACTGAGTTTAGAACTCGCGCGGGAAGTTTAGTTAGAAAAGAAAAACGTTAATCTTACTAACTGCACGATAGTAACCAATAGCTATCTGAATCCGGTAGGTTTGGTCCTGCACGTATCCCGGGCCGAATAGCCCTAATTGTAGTTGAGTTAATTATTATACTTAGCCATAAGGCAGCCTATACTAGCCTGATGCATCCATATCATTGTTCACTTCTGTTATATCTTCAAAGTACTTATTAATGGCAGTTTATAAAAAAACTTAAAAATGAGGGTAAAATAGGGTTGTAAAGAATAGACCAAATTAAAATAGCGTTCATTAAATATTTGGTTTATTGTGCTGTTCAATTAAACGACTATTCAATGTGTCCTTACGCGATCTATGCAGTTATGGGTTATGAACAAATATGTAAAATGCTATTAAGTTAAGGATCGATCACACTGCTACGGGCGTTTTGAAAAAAAGTGTACCTTTTTTTTTGAATATTTGGAAATAATATGGTTAATCAAGAACACAATCGATTCCAATAGTTTAAAAACATTGTCCCAAAAAAATTTACAGTTTTGCGACGTTTTCTTCATACACTCAGTATGGGCGTGGCAAAACTGACTCAAATTTTATATGGAATAAAAACCGGCCAAGAGCGTGTCGCACACGCCCAAAATAGGGTTCCGTAGCCATTACGAAAAAATTAAGTAATATTTTTCTAAGGATTTTAAATTTTATACGGAATCTTCCAAGTTTAGGTAAGTATATTTTAATACCTTAGGCTGCTATTTGCTCTTAAACTACTAGTAATTCTCAAGCAAACTTAGCCGTTTTCTTTGAAAGTTTGATATACTTACTGCCATTCTGAATTTTTTAAAAAATTTCCACCTACCGGTTTAGATTTTAGAGATTTTAGAGGGGGGGGGGCGCTCGATTTTAATGAAAATTTGCACTTTAAAGTTGAAAACTTTGCAAACATACACTAAATCGAAAAATCGTCTTAACAAACCCCTAATAGTTTTAAAAGACCTATCCAACGATACCCCACACTATACTTGGGTTATAATTGGGTTGGATGAGAAAAAAAAATCACCCCCACTTTACGTCTATGGGAGGTATCCAATAAAAATATTTTTTTACTATACCATTTTGTCGGCATAGTTTACATATATATATCCGTGCAAAATTACAGCTTTCTAGAATTTGTAGTCCCTGAGCAAAGCCGCGGACAGACAGACAGACAGACATGGCGAAACTATAAGGGTTCCGTTTTTGCCATTTTGACTCCGGAACCCTAAAAATGGGGACATTTTTTTAAACGATCGGAATCGACCCGCAACTCTCACGATATCGTCCGTCCACCTTGCCAACGCTTCGCCTCCCGGTTCGTAGTAGCCACTCGAGGACTTTTCCGGCTGTGCAAAAGACGAAAGAGGACCATGAGTATTACGCGGCCCAAATAATGACCGTAGGTAGGAACTTATAATTCGTAAACTGTACTCGACTATTTTCTGTCAAAATAGTCTGATATCGTAAATATTTACACTGTCTAGGATACGTCACATATATTTATTTATTTATTTTAAAATAATTACTCATTAAACTCGTCCGTCATAATCTTAGTTTACGTTGCATCAGCGTATTTTGCGCACAGGTGTGGTCAATCCTTTAATTCGGCACAATTAACAATATAAACACTAGGTATTCCTTTTTGTAACAGGTTTGAATTTTTTTACTAATACAAGATTGATCAAATATTAACATTTTGATGGAAACTACTTACTTATATTTTTTTAAGGTCACTATGATTATTACTATTATATACTACCACTAGAACTATTTTTTTACAATATCACAGAATCATATATTACATGGTTACACTATTTTTATTTAATATTTCTATTAACTTACAATTATAATATATTAATTACAAAGAAGATAGTAACAACGTTATTAAGCAAGATTCTTATTTAAAAAATAACTTATTTTTATTTACTGGAATGTAAAATTACAACATGCGTTACATTTATTTACATTCTTGAGAAAAAGTAATTTAGCTATGTTATTTACTACTACAGAAAACCACAGAACAAATAAAAATATTAAGAGGGAAACCCACTAGCTCGTTTGCCATCCAATCGAAAAAAAATTTCGCAGGTTTTAATGATTTTTGTATGTACACCCCAATTAAATTTACACGATTTAGACATTCGGCCCCAGTGACACGCGTCTGTGACTTTTTAGTTCTTACTCCTATGCCAGTGACACGTATTTGTGACTGCTATGGGATATGCGTAGGCATAGCGCGTAATTAAGAGCTTAGTGGATTGTCTCATTCAGCCCTTACGCTATGCCAACCTTTAGGAGGTACGAATTCTGTTGACACACATGCGTGTCACTGGCGCATAGGAGTAAGTGTACCTAACACAAAGTTTTGATCACAAACGTTGTGTTAGTGGTATACTTTGTCTATGGTGTAGGTACCTACACTGGCACCGGAATGTGTTACGTCTGAGACTTTTTTTAGTTCTTACTTCTATACCAGTGACACGTATTTGTGACTGCTGTGTGATATGCGTAGGCATAGAGTAAGAGCTTGGATGATATCGTTGCCGGGGCCGAACGTGTTAATGTCATGTGCTATTGCTACTTCTCTTATTATTTGTTCTGTGTTTACTACAGTTACCTACAGGCGCCGCAAACAAATACAAGAAACAATGCTTTAGCTATTAGCTCATATACGTACATTATTTGCTTAAAACGAGGTCACATCGAATATGGACATAATTGTTACTCAGGATGACATGAGTACTTAAATAATCTCTTCTTGAATATGGCAACTTCTTAGTTTCGTATTTTTCTAAGTGTTTAATTTCTAGCGACTGACTATTTTATTTTGTTACACTTTCATTTTCATTATTACGGCATACTTATTGATGTACTTATGACCAAAAAACATTGACAATTGAAAAGGCTCCAATGACATTTTTATACAAGGTGTTACACACATCTCTCTGTAAAATGTTGGTCGACAAAATAATGTTTCCATACATTGAGATCTATGTTACGGCACGTCAAATGCGTACGAATAACCGCATTTTTAATCAAAAATACCAATGTACGAGTGTTCAGTCAATCAGGGGTGTTTGACGGGAAAAATATCGCTAGATGGCGTTAGTATTGTGAGGTCTTTTAGACGTTGCAGTCTTGTTTGCGGTACCACAAATGTCAAAGTTGTCCAAATGGCCCTCACGAAACTTTAGCGCCAAATGGCCTGTTCCGAAAACCCTCACTGACCTAACCATCTGCTGAAAAAATAGTTTACAAGTCTTACAATTACGTTATATAGACTACACTCATACACTGTGATTTGAATTTCGTTTCTCCGAATTAGCAAATAGTTCCATCAAGTGATTTTAACTTCAGTTTCCCGCTTTAATTTCCGATCCAGTGGACTCCGTGAAGCAATCGTTCGAGCTCTGCCCAGAACAGTAACTGGCAGGTGAACTTCGATTACTTGAGTCCTTCTCCCTTCCATACTCTATCATGCTCCCACTCGGCTGTCTAAGAAAATTCTGGAACACCACCGGATTCGAATTGACCATTTTATCAGGCTTCTTTAAAAGCTCTTCAATCGAATATGGATTTTTCTTCTTTTCTTTCTCGTGTGGCGTTTTTCGATCTTCTTCTATTTCTGGCCGGTCGGTGCTATCATCGCTGGCTTCTACAGAAATGTGCTCTGAATGCTCAGATTTTACTTCGTCTGGATTTATTCTTGTAAGGAGCTCGTTCTGAAGACTGATGGCGTAAGGGGAGAAGTTTTTGGAATCTGGGTGGTACGGTACCATGATTCTTTGCCATGGGGATATGGGGTATGGTTTAAGGAGGCCCTGGGCTTGCACTTGGTTGGCCAATAGCCAGGAGGTGGCTAGTCGTCTGTCGTAGAGTGGTTCGGAAGGCTGCGGTGGGGGGATCCTGACGGCGGTGTGAGCGAAGTATGGCGGGTTCTGTTGGGATGGCATAGATGTTGGTAGGGACTTCAGGGACATGTAGTCGATGACGTTTTGCGGTGGCTCCGATTGCGAGTACGATTCTGAAAAAAAAAATATTTTCAAGATGTATTAAAAAGTACGCGAATCGTGGAATATAGAAGAAGAAAAAACCGGAAACAAATAATTGGCTATTAAAACAGTATTTAACATAATTATGTAAATGAGAATAACATGATTAATAGTCATTTAAATTAAATGTATTTTCCAAGTGAACTTTTTAAAATAATTGACGTTGAAAGTTAAATCAGAAAACTCATTAATTTCCTATTTGCAATATGACCTAACTATTTTATGTGTATTAAACCAGTATTCAAATTAAAAGAGTTTAAAATATTTCCTGTATCAAATACTAGCTGTTGCCCGTGATTTTGTCTGCGAAGCATTCGTAAATTATTCATCATCATGCAAAATATACGTCTCACTGCTGGGGCACAGGCCCCCTCTCACAATGAGAGGGCTTGGGCCGCAGTTCCCTCACGGGCCCCGTCTGAATTGGGAACTTCACAGACATCATTGAATTGCTTCACAGGTTTGCGCAGATTTCCTCACGATGTTTTCTCTCATCGTAAAGCTCGTGGTAGCCCAAAAAAAAATCATTTAAGTCGTTCAAACCAGAAAAGGAAGCAAGTCAGAAATCCCAACGATAGATGTAGTTTTCTTATTTAGAACTAAGTAAATATACCTACTCGTTTCGACTGTAACGTATAGTACAAAAACAATTGTCAACATTTACGAGCTCCAACGTCACTTCAATCGTCTTAGCTTTAACGTCTCGGCCCATATTTAACTTGTTAAGTTGATAGATTTACTCAGTCTTAGTGTCCATCGGTGCTCTGGTTATGGCAGTCGTAAATGTAAAGTTCTACGTTTAGAAAGGCCCCGTATTGTTGTCTGTGTGTGCATTCTGTGTCAATAATATAAGTTACAAGTAAATAAAATATGCAGCGGGTGGTGCGAGGAATTCTAAATCTGGCCGCTAATGACATAAAATTCAAGATGGCTGCTCCTGGGACAGTAATCAGCCTCACAAGTTTACTTTGAGTTTCAAAAGATTGTAGAGATTTGTTACCTAAATAGACTCATTATCATCAAAATTGCCTAGGGATATTTTTATTTGTTAGTTCTTTCCTCAAAAGCATAAATTCCTTGTAGCGATTCACCGAATAGTATTTCACCTCGATCGTGCATTTATACTCCATTTGTTCTAACATGATTCAAATGACACATGATTGATTATGTGAAATTCTTGTAGTAAAGCAAGCAGCAAAGCTTGTGTTAACTAATAAATTTTTATAGATTTTTAAACACAAGACACATATATAATGCTTGCAAAAATGAAAAACTGCTGATTGTTCGAATATTTGAACTCAAATTCGCTAGCAATTGTTAAGTTACTCATAGGCGCTGTGGTCTATTACTTTCTTTAATGTACGCCTTTACAATGTGGTTTCAATAGGCCGCAATTGCTAGAGGCGAGGGTTATCGGTAAAAATAAAAGCGGTAAAATAAACGGACTTTTATTAATTTGCAAGATTGAATGTTCGGGAGCAGTGAATTTCTTGTTTGATATAGCTATTTTTTTTTACAGACATGGCGCTGAGATTGATCGAGAGGTAGAAGAGCCTTTCAACCGTCGAATGATATTATTTTGTTTTATTTTAATTTATTCATACGAAAAGGTTTCTGACATTATTCCTCTGTTGACTCTACAGTTACAAAATATATTTTTTTATATAAAAACGTACCTATCCTATGTCACCCGGAGCATAATAACGAATCGATTGACACCTTATTTATTAAAATCGGACGAGTAGTCTAGATGCTACGGTGGAACATACGTAAATACAAACATACATAGACTGCTAAAATCATTACTCTTCCTTTGGTTTTGCCGTAGTCGAGTAATAAGAATGCGTGAAATATGTTAGTGTTGCTATGTTTGCTTTACTTGACGGCGAAATTACTCTCGTAGTGTCACAACGTGCTGGCATATTAAGGCTAGGTTCCACAAAAAGGCCTCGATTTTGACATAATCGTAAGATCTATGTACCCAAATGGTTGTCTGGAAGAGATCGCTTTTAAGCGATAAGACCGCCTATTGTCTACCCTGAATGTAATGTGTAATACCGGGTGTGGCCTTTAATATGAGCAAAAAATTAAAACATAGATCGTCCTCGTCAAACTGAACAACATTAGTTCAGCGACTTTTAAAAATAATGGAATCTTTGAATTTTCCTTTTTTCATGCAAATTAAATACTGCTATCAATGTACGCCATCCTAGAACACAACTGACATTGCCTGTCACGCTACAAACATCAAGCATTTTGCTTTACATTGCTTCTTCAAATAAACATGTGTGATAAAAATTAAAAAACTAATTATTTTTAAAAGTCGCTGAACATTGTTCAGTTTGAGGAGAATGGTTTGTTTTAATTATTTGCTCATATTACAGGCCACACCCGGTATATAGATTTTTTGTATTGATTTGTGGTGTGCAATAAAGAATATTTGTATGGTATTGTATTGTTTTACTGTCAAATGAGTATTTTGTTGCTACTTATCAAAATTAGAATATTTTTTGTGCAGCTATGTATTCATGATTAAACTATAAATCAACCAACAAATTAATCAAAGTTACAAACTTTCACATTTATAATTATTAGTCCCACTTGCTGTAAACACATAAATCTCGAGTTAGCGTTAAGCCCAGTTTAGTAGTGTCAATTTGTATGGAACTGTCAAGCTTAAGCGTGGATTAATACTAAATCTAGATTTATTTTTTCCTGCAAGACGGCCTTAGTCACGTAAATTGACCTGTGATATTTTATTTATTAGTATAAGTAGTTAAATTTGTTATATATACAGTTATTTTCACTATACGAAGGAAATTAAAAATTTTGAGCACAAATCCCATTGTTTGTATCACTTTCATTTTAGGTAGGTACAGCTCGATTCAAATGTTAACTTAAAACTTAAAGCAAAATTTATTAACTATCCGCGAGAAAGTAACAGCAGCTGAAGAACATCTTGCTGTTATTTAACTGCATTTTTTCCGTATTTTCATTTCACCTATCGGTTTATTTTTGTCACTTTCTTTAACCTCTTCGTATTTGTTTCCGTATGAAATGGCTGGCTGATTGGGATCTCTTTTAAGTGATAAGAATGCCTGTTAACAACAGTCTGTGAACAAGGTATAATTGTTTAATAAGTCATGATTCATTTTACTCTTTTGATTTGTTGTGTCGAGTAAAGAAAATTTGTTTTGTCAACGAATATTTCTCATTCGCTTGCTGTTTAAAAAATCCCGCAGCGCGTATACATTTTCTCCTTAAGATGACAAATACAGAAAGTTGTCGTTTAGTTTACGACGTGTCTTTGGATTTTACAGGCTCTCGAGCTAGAGTTAATTATTGGTCGTCTGCTGCGTTGTCTCGTTACTTTGTTTGCATTGCTTAGATTTCGCACTGTTCATTATTTATAGGAATATCATTTTATTTAGCTTTAACCAAAGGAAATGTATTTATTACAACTCTTTAAGGTAAAAACGCATGTAAATGAAGTGATAGCAAGAAAAACAGATGTACAGTCAAGGAATTTAATTCATGGTCCACCATGGAACCTTTTCAAAGGACTTTCCTTGTTAATTAATGCGATGTCACTGACGTTTACTGTGAAATGGTTCCATGGTGGCCAATGAATTAAACTCCTTGACCGTACAAAGGCGAACTCATAGTGTCAAACAGTTAAAATGGTGAAAACGACGTACATACCATAAGAAAGACAGAAATATATTTGACTAGGTACTTCTATCTCATTCTTACCGAGATTAGTTAAAGTAGAACAAATTGAGATACCCGTTCAAGAGGCAATCCTCTTTGAAAACCATATAAGTCAATAGTATAATGAGCGTATTTTTTCCCAAATTCACGAAATGACGTAAAATAAAATCATATTAATTGTTTGCATTTGATCGATTATGTGAGTTAAAATTGGTTTTTGGAGTCTTTTTATATTTTTTATTTCAACTTCAAATTTTGTTACTTTTTTACGGTCATCCCGTAAAACCCATATCGAAAATACAAACTGAAACATAGATGCACAGAAAAACCAGAAAAATAGACCAGCGCTGGGAATCGAACCCTGAGGTCCTCGGCATTCCGTGACACGTGTTATACCGTAAAAGAAAAAAAAATGGAGTTGATATAAAAAATGCACAAAAACTCCAAAAACCAATCTTAATTTGATTGCTTAATAACGACATCTCTTGTCCGGGTGAGCGGTTAGTTCCTATAGAATGCTGAAAGTTTTTCGATGAGTGCTACAGCATAGATGTCACTAGTGTCGCTGCTTAAGTGACTAAATAAGAAACAAGCTGAGATATGTGGTGCATAGGAGAAATTCGTGTCTGCCCAGTGGTCTATTTTTCTGGTTTTTCTGTGCTATCTATGTTTCAGTTTGTATTTTCGAGATTATGTGAGTGCCTTGGATCTACTTTTTAAATGTTAAAAAATGGATGTAACTAATTTAATTCAATGCTACCTTATCAAATGCAATATACTTCAACAATAATTAAGTAAACGTTAAAAAGCAACCATAACCGTAATTCAAAGCTATTCAAAACAAAACTAAGTGATGTCAAACATCGCGACAGACGGACGTAAATTCTCGAGACAGGTGTACACAAATATGTTTATTTAATTATAGGAAAACAGATTGTCGGTCATAAAATGTCTAGTGACTTAGTAGGGGTTTTAATTATGTGTAATCTATGTATTTAAAGAACATACATATGTACCTATGACAACAGTTTTACTTTGCGTATCCCACTAATATCATAAGCGAAAGTTTGTTAAGTCTATTTGTTTGTTAGTTACCTCTTCACGTCTAAACCAATTAACCGATTTAGATAAAATTCGGCATACAGATACTTTGAGTCCTGGGGATGGACATAGAATAATTTTATCCCAAAAAATTGCATAGTTCCCACGGGAAGCGACAAACGAATTCTACACGGACAGAGTCATGGGCAACAGCTAGAAATACCTTTAAACATTAATTACAAGCCACTATAGAACTTTACGCCAGCTTTGCGAAAATTTAAATACGAAAAAAAGTAGTTTATCAAAAATATGTTAGTATTGTTGATGTAACGAACGTATGACGTATCATCCTATACCCACAGTTTTGCTCTCAGTACCCTTAGTGTAAGTTTTCGGTTACAAAATACGTCTCGATCGCGTTCGCGTTAAAATCTCAATTTGTATGCAAACACGAACAGCGCCTCTAGCGGAACGTTTGCGATGTTCGTGTTTCCATACAAATTGAGATTTTAACGCGAACGCGATCGAGACGTATTTTGTAACCGAAACTTACACTAAGGGCACTGGAATTATTTAGCCTGGCAGTTGACTTTAAATGGTTGGTAGGTGGGGCGTGGTGCAATTAATCTAGCAAGCTCGGCATGGATAACCAAAAGGGTTCAAATCCCACCTGACGCACCCGAAAAATCTAATGCTCGAATTTAGTACAGCTACCTACCATGACTTCGCATCTCATCCTCGCTCCAAGCGAGCCCACTGTTCCTCAGGATCCTATTGACGCTGGACACCGAGGGTATGGAGTGGGGCTCACACACCCGAGCACTCAGTAGCCTGTCCCGGATTTCCCACGCGAACATGCCCGGGTTCTCTTGCTTCAAGCGGAGGATCTTCTTGACCACCGTGGGAGTTGCCACTTGCTGGAAAAGAGGGAGAGGTTAGAACTACGGAATGGGAAGACGAAATTGTATGTCAACGAGACAAGTTCATGTGAGCGTACTCTATTCTATGTATGGGGCCCACAGACGCTGCGAAAAATCCTATTGATCAGGCAGGTTAGGGGGGCTACTACGAAATAAGAAAATCGAAGTTCGTGTATCCCTCTCACTCTCGTATTACATAATATTAGCGTCAGTGGGACGGCAAGATACGAAGTTCGAATTTCGCACTTAGTCGTAAAGGCCGTGGTGGCCGAGTGGTTTGACACATGTGCGAAAATACATTTGAAATTTACCACGAGCTTTACGGTGAAGGAAAACATCGTGAGGGGTAACCTGCAGAAACCTGCGAAGCAATTTAATGGTGTGTGTGAAGTTCCCCATCTGCACTGGGCCCGCGTGGGAACTACGGCCCAAGCCCTCTCATTCTGAGAGGAGGCCTGTGCCCAGCAGTGGGACGTATATAGGCTGGGATGATATATAGGGCCAGACTGCACCGTTCGACCGGTGCCGTTTTCGTATGGTGTGTGTGAGAAAATTGTACAGTTTTTGTACGATTTTTTAAAACTGTACCTACCTATACCTTCGAATAATTGACAACTTTGTGTGCCTCGCTCGGTAGAACTTTTTTTTTTTTTTTTTTTTTTTTTTATTTGACTGGATGGCAAACGAGCAAATGGGTCTCCTGATGGTAAGAGATCACCACCGCCCATAAACATCTGCAACACCAGGGGTATTTCAGACGCGTTGCCAACCTAGAGGCCTAAGATGGGATACCTCACGTGCCAGTAATTTCACCGGCTGTCTTACTCTCCACGCCGAAACACAACAGTGTAAGCACTGCTGCTTCACGGCAGGATTAGCGAGCAAGATGGTGGTAGCAATCCGGGCGGACCTTGCACAAGGTCCTACCACCTGCAACCAAGAACCCTGACGCAGTCAGCATTTGCCGCACTAATAAAAAAAACTTGATAAGGATAGTACTGCGACAGGGTTCCACCGAGTGCCACAAAACGAACCTTCAAGGTATCCCACTTCCTACTTATATTATATTATAAATAATGCGAAAGTTTGTGTGTTGTGTGAGTGTGTGTGTATGTGTGTATATGATTGTTACTCCTTCACGCTAAAACGTCTAGATGGATTTGGATGAAATTTGGTGTATAGACGGCTGGACATCTGGATTAACACATAACCTACTTTCTATCCCGATATTCCCATGGGGCAGGGATAAGGTCTTGAAATATCAACCGCTGAGCGTAGAGTCATGAAATTTGACACTGTTGTTTATGTGCAGCGTTAATGAAATCCACAATGTAATTTTTGGGGATTCCCGCATAGATACTTATTTCGTAAAATCCCGGAATTTCCATGCACTCAACTGCCAGATCTAATGGTTCACGCGTGCAAAACCGTGGGTAAACACTAGTGTAGTAAATAAACCAATCAAGCGGAAGCTCAGACAAAACAATCATATGCAACATATTACAATGACGTTACATTAATGACAATTTAATCATGACATCTGAGATCTGAGGTTAATGCATGTTTGTCTTATTCTCGTTTTTGCAACAGGATAATATATGCCAGATTACTTCCTGATTGTAATTAATCGTGATAACATTTTATTTTAATACAAAAATATGACATCATCTTCATAGATAAATTATGAAAAACCAACATGATTTATCCATAATTAATTATGTTAGCAGTTATTGTTCGTCCGTGGACTTCGAATGCGTACCTAAGTTGTTAGGGTTTCATAGTCCCAAGGAACCCTTTTAGCTTTAAGACCATCACCATGTCCGCCCTTTTAAGCATTTCAAGTTAGTTATTTTAACAAGTCATATTCGCCCAAAGACAGCCTTGCAGTGCAACGAGGCAACGCCGCTAGCGTCTTAGGCACAATGCCCCGCGCTGCGCTGCCTTTGGATGAGGAAGCCCGTTTTAGTTAATTTTATATGTTTTTTTTATTTTTATTTATATGTAAAAATTCATTGTTTAAATAAATAAATTATATTAGTCATATTTCATCAAAGTTTAATCTACATAAATAAATACGAGTACCAACAAAAATACATGCCACGATGTTACCCCAAATAGTTCTACGATTAGAGGAAAAAGAGAGGAGAGGAGAGGAGGAGGAGGAAGGTTGCTTCAAGTCTGAAAATCGATCTGCCAAGGATTTATCTTAAAATAAATTAATTATAGCTACTTAGGTAATTCTATTTTCTTTTTGATGTGTAAACAAACCTCTCCTGAACTTATAACGCCATCTTTTGCAAAGTAAGTAAATTATTTTAGTAAAAGCTACTCGATAACAGATGGCAATGCTTAGGGGCTGTTTCACCATCCACTGATTAGTGTTAACTAACGGCTAAATGTGATGCCGTCTCTATTTGTTTTGTTCCAATAGACGGAGACGGCATCACAATTAACCGTCAGTTAACATTAATCAATGGATGGTGAAACAGCCCCTTAGTATAATATACTAAAAATTAATTATTAAAAATTAAAGCTCGGTTGGTAAAAAAAAACAGGTTTAAGTTCCGTTACAAAATAACAATTCGAATCATCAAGGTATTAGTACTATTGAGTACCCCTTTTGTACGCCAAGTGTATTTTTTCCCAGAAACCGTTACAATATTATCTCCTACCGATTAACGAGTACCTAAACTCCGACAAAACAATGATTAGTCCAGTAGCGAGATATCGATCAGACATATACTACCGCTCAGCACCGAGTAATGAGCAAAGCCAGGGATATAAGCTAGGTCATTACTCTACCCACCTGTGAGTTCGCACGGTACACTATTTTAATACCAATAGACTAATATTACCTTTGGACATGAAGTGTTGTAAAGATACTGGACTATAATTAACATTCCGTAGCTACTCAATCTTTTGATATGCATCTTTATTACAAAAAACTACAATTTGTTACGATATGTGACATACAAAAGTATAATCAAGGATGTTTGGTTCAATACAATTGGTAAATAAAATAAACCGTCTCAAATAATATTATGACATGCATTATGAATGCATAAGCATAACAGATAATTATAGCTTACCTCGTGAACGCACCCTTCGGTTTTAAAAAGTAAAATAAAAGATGGCGCTAAAATTGTGCGTTCAATAGGATATCGATTGAGTCTAATGGCGTAATTATTAGTTTCCCGCCAAAATTGACGCCCCACATTCGAAAAGGGATACTTTACCACACCTAATCCCGAAGGCTACTATTTACACATTAACTTTGACGGACTACTTGAGAGTACCGTAATTATAATTTAAAAGCTTGCGTGCGTGAGGAGGTGCTGTTTTCGCGGTAAAAAATAGGTCGTGTAATTGATTTTTAATCTCGATTCCGTAAATTCAATCAAACAGATGCCTCTGGATGTTGGAAATAGGAAATTATCAAAACGGAAACTTTTTTTATGTTTCAAACGTAACATCAAGTTGTCAAAATTTGTATTTTTAATCGATTTCTTCACTTTAGTTTTACACCTGGCTGACTATGACTTGGTTCGTAACATTTTGAAAAGAGTACTGTTCAAAACACAACCACATAATTCACACAAACTTGTTTTTATGCGAATTTGACTAAACTTATCTTCAAATATAAAAAGAAAAATCCTAACCGTCTGACTGACTGACTCATCAAGGTTTGACCAACCCTTGGACCTTATGATTTAGTTACAAAAATAATAAAGACAGATTGGGCAAAATTCTCATCGGATAGGAAGTTCATTATGCTCCCAAATTACCCCAGTCACCTAACACCTCCGTTCTAAGTAAAATCAACATGAATTCAAATAAGCAATTTTTTGCATTAAAAATTATGTTAGGTAATTTGCAATAATATTCTTCAATAATCCACCAAAATTTATCACCGCGACAGTAAAGTACAGTTTCTTTAATAATTCTATAAAAATCAGGCGAAATTGCTATAAACATATTTACTTCATAATTTACTAGTTTTAATTATGTTGTTTGTAACACATGTAAAATCCACTTATTTTTTTAAGGCTTCATATTTTCAAAAGTAAAAATTAATTACGATAGTGGCATAAAAGGTAAGTATAGTTAAGTTTTAGGTATGAGATGTCTTTTTAACGTGCCTTGAGATTTTTACACTTATTTATGGTGATAATGTTATATTGATTTAACAAAATAATTTAATAATAAATAATAAATTCTCCATAAATAAATAAAAAAAACCTAATATCCAATCATATCTATTGTTGGATTTTAAATGATAATTATTTAAAATCCAATTTCTTGATAATATGTGACTTAAAAAATCTTCTTTTTTTTCCTAATAGAAATTAGAAGTATAACGAAATAATCACTTAATTAGTGTTTTTTATTAAATTTCCTGTTAGATATATTGTTGGTTTCCGTTTATGGGTCTAATAACGGAATTATTCAAACATATTTTGACATTAAATTTACTGATAACATTTTTGCTGACAAAAAACACCTATTTTAGGGTACAATTTTTTTTTACCATCTTCCGGCACCAAATTTTGGTGAATTTGAAAATATAGGTTCTTAAAATTATACGTAAAAGCCGTATACAAAAAAATGAATAGTCGCGATAGAAATTTTGAAGGAAATCAACTTTTTTAACGCCAACTTTAGAAATTGCCAGCCAGTGCGTTATTAAAAAAAGTTGGCATACCCAAGACAGGACATAAAACTAAATAAACGCAGTTATATCAAGGCTGTCAAAGGAGGTCACAATACAAACAAGCGGTAGCATTCAGGCATTCCCGCGTCACGGGCTCCGTTCACCGTTTTTGCAGCGCGCATCAATCATACCTTGACACATCCAATATCGGTTTTTGCACTCGCAAGATGGCGTAACTGTCCACAAACGCGTGGACGATTAGTGATTCTTATTACAGATTTCTATTAGACTTTCCACCTTGATGGGGTGAGAGATAATCTGCAGGGCGTGCGACTCGACTTTAATGGAACATTGATTCGATATTAATTCTAGTCTCGCTAATGCGGCAGGTGTATTCGGTAGTCTAGTTGACTGCGGAAACAAAAAGGATCATAATTATGGCTAGGCTATTACGCAGACGATGTCAATGAAATAAATTGCAGGATTCTCAGCTGGCACGCTGGCAGACATTTGGCCTTTCGACTGTACGCTGTACCTGCGCATCGAAATTAGCAGATTTTATTTTATATGCCACAGTCAGAAACCTGGCATAATTTACGCCTTGGCGTCAAAAATTAGAAAAATGAAAGTATCCTTCTATTATTATTGAATAAAGCATTGGCTAGGGTGCAGTCAGCCAGAAGCATGACAGCACAAAAGAGATTTAAAAAATCTTTCTTCTATATGACTCTATGAATATCAGGTATATTCCCGTCAGTGCTCCGTAATCTTCTAAGCCACTTACCTACGTAGAGTAGAGAGCGATCATAACACCGCAAAGTAAATGACCATGAGAAACGAACAGCTCTTTTTGCAGTCCTCTATTTTGCTGCAACGCGTTTGAAAGTTAAGTATATAACGATTTCATAAACGTTTGTGATATTTTAAAGAAGATGTATACATGAATATTGTAGTCATGATTCTCAACTTTTACAAAATATCAAAGTGGAAACGCATATTGTAACAGTTTTTTGTAGAACATTCTGTGAAATTTAAATTACAAAGTCAATAACAGAAACAAAAAAACATGGTCCCGTCTGACAGTGGTGTCGCACAAAACAATGTAAGAATTCAACTTTGTAATCAAAGATAATGCCTACTGTTTTTTGTCATTTGATAAATACTCAAGCCTCATGGCTATGGAATTATAACAGTCCTTTAAGGTCGAAGGAAGGCGACGATTCAATCAAGGTAAAATAAAACTTTTTGCATTATTGCAAGTCTTTAAATGCTTTTAGGCTTTACCATTTTTATAAAGCAACGGAAGGATCTCGATCGTTAAATAGCTTTTGCTCTATTTGCTTGGCGGTATTTTGTTGGTGTTATATTAATGCAGTTTTTACGGAAGCTGTGACATTTAAAGTATTCCATAGAGCAGTGGCAACAATCGTGTACTGTGCATTTTGTAAAAACGGATCAACGAGAATACAGTCAGAATAAAGAGTGAAAATTAATTGAAGACATTTTAGACTTAAAATGCCTGAATATGGAACAATATTGTATGAAAATGCTTAGTCATTGTCATTTGATTGTTTTGAGATATTTGATTTTGAGACCTTACCTTCGTATATAATAATAGCATATATACACATATATGTATATATAGCATAGGAGGATAAAAGAGTTCGACTGCATTTTTAATTCAAAAATCATTTCAATTAGCTAACTTCAATAGTTTCAAACCCTAGTTACACGTTCCAAGAATGTACTGTACACTCTATTTCTTCCACATGAAAGCAGGTAGGTAGGTATATTAAGTAAGAAATTTAGACGTGTTACTCGCTTGCAGTGTGACATATAAAGCCAACCGAAGTCAAGATAAACTGGACATATCTGTATAATTTCCAATATGTTTTATGAAGCAGCTTTACGGTATTAAAGCGGGTAATAATATTGACAATATAATCCGACGCGATCGGCCGTAAACGGGATATTATCGGTGCAAATCCGAAAATCCTAAACCGATCATGGCCGGTCGGAATATATGAGTATACGACTTTTGCTAGCGCGTTTAAGAATTATACGTTGATGATATAATTTTTATTTTCAATTTACCATTGATAATTAAAATAATGGATAAACTTACGTATTTCTCACATCCAGAGGATCTTAAGTAATAGTTTTGCTAGATCTGGCATCTACAAGTAGTAAGTTCTTGGTGCCATCAACCGGTTAATGAAATTATGTACCCATCTCATCATTACCTGGCACCGTAAAAACGACGTTACAATTTTAAATTAAGAGCACACAGTTGCCAGTCTCGTATTTGCATCATCAGTGCTGCCAGTCAATATAATTACCAGTGGGGTGCGATTGGCAACTCAATTTCCTTAAAGTGACAAAGGGAATTGAGCTGCGACCTGCGTAGAGCTGTATTATTTTCATAAGCTCAAACCGTAGTAAAACCTTGTCCCAGTAAACCATCATTGTACTTATCGTGGAATTTTACTACGAAAAGTTTGTACTGCGGGTTGAGCTTCCAGCAGATTACCTAGGTAAGTAGGTAAATATATGGAGAATCAGACCTCAAAATATATCGTAATAGACGCATATCAGTATGACAAACTTTACATAAACTTCAATAATAGATAAGGGTAAAATGAAACAAATCAATCTTGTACGTGATTATCACTGTTTCTAAAGAAAAAATCTAGCAATCAAATTGATGGTTTCTTCCCCAATAAGATGGCCGCAATTTTGACATTCCGCGATCTAAAAGAAACTTTAAATTTAAAGTGATTCTAGAAAAAGAGCGTTTCAAAGTTTAAAAAAAAACTTCCTTTTCTTGTTTTGTTATAACTTGTACTTACTATAAAACTGTTTCTGCGAATAGCGAATAAATGAATCTTATTCTTATTCTTAAAATTTGCCTAGCCCCTTTTTGACACTGCAACTATGTAATTTACTACAAGTACACAAAACTCGTTAAATATGTCCATTGTTCAGTTCAGAGCCGAAGCAAAACAAACACATTTCAGACAGTATCGACGCTACGCTGCATAAATAATTTAGGGTTAGCAGGTAGGACTTTTAAAATATTAAAAATATAAAATGGAGTATAATAATTGCAGTGCAAAAATAAGTTACGAGTTGACGGGGTCACTGCCGTGCCCCCAGAAGGGCAACGCGTCACGTCTTAAATAAATAACTTTAAAATTAGTTCAAACACTAAAAACCACGAAATAGGTTACTTAAGATAGTGCGATAAACTGTGTTAAAGTAATGGATAATGATATTATTGAGTCAACTTTACATTATGAAATAATGTTTTGCGCAAAGGAAAGTTGATACAAAAAACCGGGGACAAGCGCGGTTTAAACTCGCATAGAGAGGTTTTCGTACTTTCCTAGATGATATAGATTTTTTTATGTTATTTTATCTACCATGGACTTCTTATATAGTTTCCTGTAATCTATAGGTATAAAACTATTTTCTGTTTTTTCAAAATTTTAGGCGCAGTAGTTTCGGAGATAAATGAGGAGGGGAAGGGCTAGTTTACGCCCAAAAGTGACCCCATAATTTTTAACGCAAACAATTACGTATTTTCCGAGCAAATCGACTATGACTGGCGGACAGACAGACACATTTTGCCTAAGAAATGCTACCAATTTTCAGTTAACCACTGTAGGATCAATGAATTTCCTAAATAGCCAAAAAAATGAGTTGTCCAAATCCACCGATTAAACCACTGGCCAGCAACATGCCATGAAAAAATTAAAATATTTTTTATCGTTCGAATTCCGAACGGCATCCCTAGCCCTTCCACACGTGTGGTTATTAAGGCCTTAACAGATAAGAGCGGCGATAGTTGACAGCGGTTGACAGGTGCTCACCGCTCCCATGACCCGGGTTGACCAATCGCACCATTACTGTTACAAATTGCCCGATGCGACCCGCGATTGTGGACGGGAAAAGACCTAATTATTTGAATAAAGAACATCATTCGATTTGACGCGAGCTGCGTATTTGAACTTTAACCCATTGACGTACTACTTCTTTTAACAAACCTTTTGAGATGAATTTTCTTTTTAACTGACGAAAAAAACGAAGGAGGTTCTCAAGTCGACTCGTATATTTTTCTTTTCGATCTATGAGACGTTTAACTTATAAATACTTATATATACTAGATTAATCCGTAGAAAAGTATTATATTAATGAAAATTATTTTGCATGTAGATTTTCAAGCTTGTAGTAGTCAGCCGAATTGATAGAATTTTTAGCACTTAATTATTGACTTTATTTTACTTACTTTACTTCAAAAAACAATATACATACCTAGTTAATTTTATGTTTAAAAGTATATACTTATTTATAAGTTTGTATTGATGGAGTTAAAAGAAAGTATACCTAGCTGATTTTGCAACCATTAAGTACTATAAGTACTCGTATTTGTTAAATGTTAAAAATTATGTCACAGCAGCTTATCCATGAATTTCATCTTCACAATCGATTATATATTGATCGATCGGGTTACATCAGTACCATCACCGATTTCACGCCCGTGCCTTCACATCTTCACAATCTTCAATGAATGCTAATGTCTATGCACTAAAGCACAGTGTAGTATGGAAACTAAAGCCTTTGTTTAAAAATGTTTTTTTTTTACGAATTTCTTATATAATTGCCCGGGTCTGTCCTCCCGTTTTGATTTCGGATGGGGTTCGGGTTTTGCCATTAACGGCAAATGGTCATGAAAAAAAAAATACAAGCATAGATCAACATCATACTCCCTTGACCATCTTTTAAAGCCTTTTTTTAACTTGCACTTGCATCTGTGTATAATTTTGATGCTTTGCGATCACTGTCACTGGTGTTGTTTTTTGGGCAATTAATGGACGTTGTGGCCGTTTTTTTTTTCGTAGATTTTTTTCTGTCCTGTGTAAGTTTTAACTAAAAGCTGTTAACACTATCAAGTAGGTAAATATTTTAGGGTAGAATATGTAAATATTTGGTGGCGATAATATATTAAATTTTTGGAAGGGCTATTGACTGGGTAGTTTACCCTAAAATGTTCAATTATGGCATGTACGCAAGTATACAAGTTTATTTCAAACCCTGCAAGTCAGATTTCACCAACTTCCTATCGATACAAAAACTTGCATTATTTTTTTAACAAAAACGTATTTCTCCACGTATGTGCTGCCAGGTATGAAGCCCGGGACTTCCTCAGGTGCTACCAACGCACATATGCGTTCAAATCACTCCAGAATGACAGCTGCATTGGAAAAAAAACGCATATATGCGTTTCTAGCAGTAAATATATCAAATGCGTACCTAGTTTTAATCGACACAAACTTTTGTTTTAACACTAGATCGATATTTCCCACCGATACCCTCCCATAAATATTGTTCACTGCAAACATAAAACGAAACAGTAATTAGTTCATGTCGATTATAAAACGACAACTCGAAACAATGTTCACAATTATTTAAATACCAACCCCCACACGGAACCTTAGAGCATCAAACCATCCGGAGCGGTCCACAGAGAGCATAAGCATATATGTATAATCTGTGCATATAGGGATAGCCCTCTGCTAAAAGTACGATCATCGATTTTTTTAGTTATTTCGTCCATAATATCATAAACACGCGAATTAAAGGATGTACAAATATTTTGTTAAAATGTGACGCATAAACTGCTGAACAGATTTTAATGATCTTTAGCACACTTTATAATTCGCTTTATCAAGTTCTCCTGAAACGTAGACGAAGCTTCAAAAAACAGATAAACGATATCCTATAATATGGGAGTAGTGATTGTATGTCCATTTGATTATTACTTAAAATACATTAGCAAAATACTATTGACTTATTCTATACATTTATAATGAAATTTTATTTGAAACGTCAGATCTTTTAATCCTATTTACATCCTATTTACATCATAGTGTTCTGATTTTCTGTCCTTCCTATTCGCTGGGTGCGCGATGACAGCGCCAACTAGCGGTTACAGTTACGGCGGACTTTGAAATATCAAATGGCTGGCTGTCATTACGAAGAGTAAGGAAACAAAACAAATAATTTCAACGAAATATCGTAATTTACATTCTATTCGATCATGTAAATCTATAGTGTCGATAATAACGTTGACTTTTTTTATTTCCCGTCTAAAATGGCACAATCAATTAATTTCAGGACACGGACTTTCTTATGACTGTCTTCACGAGAAGTAATAAAATAAACAAATTAGTAATGCAGTATTTTTGTGTATTCAGTTAAACATGGCCACATTCATTATAAAAACTGGATTCCAAGCACACTAAATATACGACATCGTTTTCCGACCATACACAACAATAAAAGGAAAACACTTAGTTTTTGCTCAATGTGTCCAAGATGTAAAAGAAACTAGTGAAGATCGTAAATTCATAATGAGCCACACCATTGAAGCTCGTGTAATTCGTCAAACTTCAGTGATATCGACGCTATATAAAACATCTTTCTTGTGGAAATTTATAGAATTTGTGTTCACTGTTTTAGCCACTATTCTTGCAGTTAACTACGCAGCAGGTTTCGTGACGCATATTTATTTAATTTTGCTGAATAATGCACGAACACGTAAATTTCGCGCTGCGATCGATTCGTGGTTCCCCCACCTCCTACTTTGCACCCAGCGAATACTTGAAAATAACAGTTTTTTGAAAATCGTATTATTAACTACACATATACCTAACTAATTAATCTCGCTACTCACAAGTCGATTTTTATCTACTTTGATGTTCCCGATAGATTGTTGTATGTTAATGCGGTGGCGATACAATAATACAATACCT